>NW_021319187.1:41784-48353 GCF_001605985.2 Dendrobium catenatum
CGTCAGTTTTTGCAACATTGATATTTATGTTTTCATAGTTTATTTTGTTTTATTTTGTTTTGTTTTTGTGATTTTTGACTATTTTTGAGTGATTTCATTTTAGAGTCTATGGATTTGTCATTGTATTTTGTGATTTGTATGTTTAGTTTGTTTTTGTTTGATAAAATTCAAAAAATCCAAAAATATGGAAATCGTCCGGGACTAAATTTTTCGTACTAGACGATGTGTGTAAAATTTAGTTTGCGTGATATGAAACGTCTTGAGAGCAGTTTTTAATGTAGTTTGTCTGTACGATCTGATGATCGTCCAGGACAAAATATTTTTTTTCTTAAACGTTGGGACGATTGAATGCAACAGTTGAGTGGTTAAGGCAGTTTTAATTATGAAGTTCGTCCGTACGAACTTTTTATTTGTCCAGACGAACAGATGTCGATTCATAGTAGGGGACGGTTTTCAACAAACATTAAAACAAATTAACTTTTGATCGTCTGTATGAAAATTTTTCGTCTGTATGAAAATTTTTCGTCTGTACGATCGGTCAAGTCAAAAAGTCTGTACGAAAGAACGTATCGTAAATTGTGTTGATTATGAAAAGCCGTTACATTTTGGATGAATTTGATCGTCTATACGAAATTTTTTCGTCCAGATGAACGATAACTTTTATCCAGGACGAACTATTTTCGTCCAGGACGAACGTATCATTTTCTTTAAATATGAAGGCTTTCCAACTCAACAATAAGTGTTGTTTGTGTTAAATTTTAAAAGCTCAGTGTATTTTCCTTTTAGTATTTTTTGTATTGATATTATGAAATGATCTTGTAATCTTTTTCATCAATATCAATATTTGTTGTAGTTGATTTAAATTTGGTTTGTTTTTGAAATGTGCTTAATTTTTATGAATTTCATTAGTCTTTTTTTTAATCTTAATTGTGCTTAAATTAGATTGTAATTTGAGATTAATTTCATTAGAAAATATAGTCTTTCTAAATTTAAAATTTGTTTATAACTTGTCATAATTAGAATTTTCGATCTCATGTCTATTCATTCAGACTACATAAAAGCTAATATTATTATTGCAATTTAGATGTTTTCTTATTTTGTATTTCTTTGCTCAAGTGATATTTATGCACTTAGAAAAATTTGAAATTTTAAATTACTGATCTTGGAAAGAATTGGTTTCAATTACTCTTAAAAATTGTACAAAGAGTACAAAAATAAAAAGAAATGCGCAAAGGTTCGTAAATGTGAAAAAGAGGCATAAAATAAGCCCAATGTAAAAATATGCACAAAAATGTGCCAAAAATTTGAAAAAGATGCGCAAAGCGCCACATGTGGTAATTCTCTTCTTTCCAAATTCTTTCAATCTCTTAATTCAAATTGATCTTATGTTCATTTATATTCTATTGAACTTTGAAATATAATTTTTTTTTTATTCATCTCTCTTGTAATGATTTTCAATATTCAAATGTCTAAATTGAATCATGTCTTTGATAAATTCTTCTTACTTATAATGTTATATCACTTTTTATTCTATAAATTTCTATGATTTACCTAATGTTATTAGTTTTAGAATGCATATCTTATGTCAATCACTATTTAGATTAAATTTTCAAATGAATTTCATATAATTACTTACATTTCTTTTCTATTTCTTCTTCACTTTTATTGTTGTCAAAAAGGGGGAGAAATTATTGTGTTTGTATGCTTGTATTTTGTGTATACTTGTATTTTGATTTTGTGTCTTTTGACTTATGATATGTATTTTTTAATTTTTTGTTAAAAATTTTTGAAAAACAAAAAATTGTGTTCTTTTGTTCAAAATGCCTACTTATTTTCATGTATTCATCAATTCAGGGGGAGTTTAGGAGATTTGTTTAAATTGAAATCATACTAATAATAATTATTTTGCCATCATCAAAAAGGGGGAGATTGTTAAGATAGTTGCTATTTGCATGCTTTAAATTTTTGCAACTTGTATAGTTTTGATGATTCCAAACATTATTGTTCAAATGTGTAGTTATCTCCTAACAATTTTAAAAGATTTGTATTTGCTCTTGTGTGTACTAATATTTCAGGAAAATCGAACTCAAGACTTCAAATCAAATTCAACATGAAATACTTTGTGAATTTTGAAGCTTATACTTTTCTTTGAAATAAAATTGAAAGGGAGTGATTGTAATTGAGTGAATAAAAACATACACACACACATATAAGGAGATCAAATAAAATTTATACTGATCGTATGGGACGATATTAATTCGTACAGGACGATCAGACAGTTATCTCCTATTGAGCACATGGAATGAATAGGAACTAGCTTAAAAATTTTTTCTAAGTCCTATTCGTCTAGAACAAAATTAAATTATCGTACATGACAATTTGTTCCCTGTAAAATTTTTGTCCAGACGAAATTAAATATCTTCCAGGACGATCTGTTCTCTGTAAAATTTTCGTCCAGATGAAATTAAATATCGTCCAGGACGATTTGTTGTCTGTAAAATTTTCGTCCAGACGAAATTAAATTATCGTACATGACGATTTGGTCTCTGTAAAATGTTCGTCCAGATGAAATTAAATATCGTCCAGGATGATCTGTTCTCTGTAAAAATTTTGTCCGGACGAACCAATTTTCGTCCAGACGATACAACCGACTTAAGACAGTTTTTCTGTAGTTTCTGGAACCGACCTTGTAATAACCGTTTGTACCGGACGAACTTAGTTCGTATGGGACGATCAGCTTGTACGGAAACATTTCGTACTCATATACAAATAGGGTCGTTTCAAAGCGTTTAAGTAATATCGTCCAGGACGATCCACGATCGTACGGGACGATCCACTGCGTACAGAATTGAAAACTTGCAGTTTTTGGGCAGTTTTTCTTGTCTTTTGTATAAATAGTCCAAATTAGACTGCCACCAAATCTTTTTGTCATTTGATCTTCGTGCCTCTTGAGAGAATAGCCAAGGAGAGAGTGTGAGAGTGCATTCAAAGGAGGATTCCTACCACTGGAGCATGAAGGGTTGACTTGGAGTTCAAAGGTAAGAATCTCTACTTGTGAATTAGGATTACTTCTCTTTTTTCCTTCTTCCTTCTAGATTCTTATGAGAAGATCTGTCAAGGAGATCCGGTTCTCTGTCCACACTTGGAGAGTGTGAACAGACGAAGGGTTCGTTGCCTACACTTAGAGAGTGTGAATAGCCGAAGGGTTCGCTGCCTACACTTGGAGAGTGTGAATAGCCGAAGGGTTTGCTGCCTACACTTGGAGAGTGTGAATAGCCGAAGGGTTCACTGCCTACACTTGGAGAGTGTGAATATCTGAAAGGTTCACTGCCTACACTTGGAGAGTGTGAATAGCCGAAGGGTTCTTTTCCCACACTAGGAGAGTGTGAAAGGACGACGGTTCTCTGCCAACACTGGGGATTATGTGAAAGGACAGACGGTTCTCTGCCAACACTGGGGATTGTGTAAAAGGACGACGGTTCTCTGCCGCATCGGGTGGTGGTGAAAAGAGTGTTTTGTAAAGGCTTCTCCGCCTAGCTGTGGGTGCAAAAGGAGAGTCACTATTGGTATTAGTGCAATACTCAGAGGGTGCCTCTGGGGAGTGGATGTAGGTCTGGTTTAGACCGAACCACTATAAATCTGGTGTCATTTACTTTACTGTTTTTACGTTTCCGCATTTTATTTTTAATTTTAAAAATTATGTGGTTGAAAAATTTTTTCTACAAAAATTTAAAAGAAAAGTTTTCATTTCGGTTTAACTCATTTTAAAAGAGGACTTAAAATTTTTAAACTACCAATTCACCCCCTCTCTTGGTAGCCTTGGGACATTAACTTAGGTCTAACAACCTATTTATTAGACTCAACAAAGAGAAATGAGGGGTCTATTTATAGATTTTCTGGAGTGGCATAACTTGTAAATAAGTGTGAGATCAAGGGAAAATAGGGAGTGGTCGAATGGACGTTTGATATTGAATCCCTTGATAATGCACCGTTCATCAGACATTTGTAGGTCTTAATGATGTCAAAATTCATAGATCTTGGGCTTGTTGGATTCATCTCATCGAGCCATTCGATTCGACTGTAAGCTTGTTAAAATCAGAGACCATTTGGTAACTCAAATTTTGGTATAAACTTTCCAACAACACTTTGGGTACTTGATTTGGGCTCATTTGGGCTCAGATTGAGTTGAATTTGGTGTCGTTGGGTTTGTATTTTTGAGACGCTCAGTTTGATTATAAGTTTGATGAAATTGGAGTTCAGGTGATCTCGAATTTAATTTTTGAAGTTTCCGGGTAGATTTTTCCTCGAGATTCATGCCCAATCAAGAAAATTATTTGATGAAATATCAGTTGCCCCCCTATTTTTGGACGTCAAAGCTCCAGAAGTCCAAAAATATATGCATCGACATTTCATACTGGTCTAATTGCAAAAAATTGTGTACCAAAAATTAATAGCTTGCTCAAAGTTGATTATAGAGGCCCTGTTGAGCTCCGAAAAAGACTAAATGCAAAATAGTGAGTGAACTGTGAAAATCAATACAGAAACAACCATTAGATCTTTTCCTCTCAACCATTCAAAATAAACCCTAACCTCTTAAAGAAATTATAGAAATCAATAATGTTGAATGATACGATAAAAATGAGAGGAAATCATAGTATAAAGAATATCATATAAATTTTGAAATTAAAAGTGTAAGAACGGTGTTAGGGATAACCTAAGAGGGAGAAACCGATGGAGGCGAGTTTGCGAGATGTTCTAAAGAATTGTGAGGGAATAAACTCATATTAACACGCGAGAGAGGTCGTTTCCACTAAACGTGGAGTCATCGATTGCAGTTGGAGGTCATCGCTAAAGAGGTAGGGCACCAGAATAACGAAACTAAGAGCAGTTGGAGGTCGTCAGCTCGTCACTAGAAAGGTAGGGCACGGGAAATAACATTGAGGGCAGTTCACATGCATGAGAGAACTTCAAGTGTGAGAATGAGATAGGTTTTTGAGTTTTTCTAATGTAAAGTTTTATTTAAATAATTAATTGTTAAAATTTAGATAATATATATTATAATTTATTTCATCAATAAATTATTTAATGTATCATCACAACAATATAAATATTAATTTTAATTCACCATTTTATTTATTAATTTAAATTTCAAAAATATTCTAATAATAAAAATTTTTTCCGAGGCGCTGCCCCCGAAACCCCTATAGGGGCGCTACCCCTTAACCCTGCGACCTGACCGGGCAGGTCGAACCTGTTGCGGATCATGGTTTATGATTTTGATGATAGAAAACTTTTTTTATTTCTCTATGATTGTCTTTTGTGCTAACGTCTCAGGTCCACACGATCAGACTACAATTTGGAACCAGCTCAAGATTGGGTAGACTAGGTCTGTGTCAGTTTGTAATCTTTTCCTTTCTTGAGTCTGTTGTATTTGGTGTAGGATCTGTTGCTTTGCAACTTGGAAGATTTCCTGTTGTTCCCTATAAGATTTCTATTTTTTTAATATCGGCCGGGATGATATATCCAAAATCTGAAACCCTAATTAGGGCATCCTCATTAAGGAAGCCATCATTGATATCGGCCTGGACGATACATGTATCGACCAGGATGATAGTCTTAATTCAGAAAGAATCAACCGCCATAATCAGTTTAGGAATTCTTTATTTTAGGAAATCGGCCATGACGATATTTATATCGTCCAGGCCGATCTAACTCAATTATGCCTAAATTGATCTGGTATCTTGGAAAGCATTAATGGTTGATTGATACGATCACATCGGCTTAGACGATCGCCTGATCAGCCGGGATGATGTCCTGGACATTCTACATCGGACAACTCGAATTCAGGGTGATGATCAGGATGATTGAAATCAGTTTTAAACTAATCAGCCTGGACGATCGTGATATCAGCCAGGATAATGTAACCAATTTTCTTCTGATCGTCCCAAATCGTCTCGGGCTGATGAGCTGAATTTGTACTGATCGGCCAGGATGATATGCCTATCATCCTGGACGATAATGTCGGCAACTTGAATTAATGAGCTTGTTTTTAGCTCTTCTATTTAAGCTGTGACAAGGCACTTTGTAAGTGTCTTCGGCAGCAATTGTAGCTTCGTTCTTGTGGGGCAAACTTGAAGAGAGAGCTTGAAAGGGAGAGAGGAAAGGGTGGAGTTTGAGAGAGAGAAGATCCTGTGATGGGGAGGAACTCAAGGGAGTGTGGTGGGGGATCCACACGGTTTCTCCGGCGAACTCGCACCTTAGTACCATCGGATTCAAGGCTTGTCTCGAGGTAAGTTCACCAAAGAAGAAGATCTCTTTGGTGTCAAAGGAACCGGCGATTCCGCCGCATCGGGGAAGGTGGAAGTGATTTTGTAAGGGCTTCTCCGCCTAGCTGTGGGGGCTAAATGAGAGACACTTATTTTAGTGCAATACTTGGAGGGTGCCTCCAAGGAGTGGACGGTTTGACCGAACCACTATACATCCGGTGTGTTCTTTTCTTATTATTACTTCCGTATTATTTAATTTCCGCACTTTGATTTCTGTGGTGATTTTGGTTTGAGTTTTATCTT
>NW_021319187.1:49995-65354 GCF_001605985.2 Dendrobium catenatum
GATTATCAAATTATGAATTTCTAACCTTTTCTGGACTATGCGTTGTCAATCCAATTCTACTAAGTTTTTGATTAAAACCAAGAGGTAACTTTCTCATTTTAAGAATATTTGTTTTTCAGTAGATCAAGAAACATTTTTTTTATTCATTTTGCTTTTTGCCTCATCTCTTTTTGATAATGTCAAAGGGGGAGAATGTATTACTGAATTTTTGTATTGTTATTGTATTTGTATCTTATTTTTAAAAAATTAAAAACATCAAAAATATTTTTATCTCCCTTATTTTTTTAAAAGTGTTATTCTAGTAAGAGGGAGATTAGGAGAAATTATTCTTTTTGAAAATTCAAATTGAATTATTTGCCATCATTAAAAAGGGGGAGATTGTTGCGGATCATGGTTTATGATTTTCATGATAGCAAACATTCCTTATTTCTCTACGATTGCCTTGTGTACTAACGTCTCAGGTCCACACGATCAGACTGCTATTTGGAACCAACTCAAGATTGGGTAGACTAGGTCTGTGTCAGTTTGTAATCTTTTTCCTTTCTTGAGTCTGTTGTATTTGGTGTGGGATCTGTTGATTTATAATTTGGAAGATTTCCAGTTGTTCCTTATAAGATTTCTATTTTTGGTAATATCGGCCGGGACGATATTTATATCATCCTGGATGATATGTCCAAAATCAGAAACCCTAATTAGGGCATCCTCATTAAGGCAGCCGTCATTGATATTGGCCTGGACGATACATGTATCGACCAGGATGATAGTCCTAATTCAGAAAGAATCAACCGCCATAATCAGTTTAGGAAATCTTTGTTTTAGGAAATCGGCCATGATGATATTTATATCGTCCAATCCGATCTAACTCAATTATGTCTAAATTGATCTGGTATCTTTGGAAAGCATTAATGGTTGATTGATACGATCACATTGGCCTGGCTGATCGCCTGATCGGCCGGGACGATGTCCTGGGCGATCTACATCGGACAACTCAAATTCAGGGCGATGATCAGGATGATTGAAATCGGTTTTAAACTAATCGGCCTGGAAGATCGTGATATCGGCCAGGATGATGTAACCAATTTTCTTCTGATCATCCCAAATCGTCCCGGGCTGATGAGCTGAATTTATACTGATCGGCCAGGACGATATGCCTATCGTCCTGGACGATAATATCGTTAACTTGCATTAATGAGCTCATTTTTAGCTCTTCTATTTAAGCTCTGATAAGGCACTTTGTAAGTGTCTTTGGCAGCCATTGTAGCTTGGTTCTTGTGGGGGAAACTTGAAGAGAGAGCTTGAAAGGGAGAGAGGAAAGGGTGGAGTTTGAGAGGGAGAAGATCCTGTGAGGGGGAGGAACTTAAGGGTGTGTGGTGGGGGATCCACACGGTTGCTCCGGCGAACTCGCACCTTAGTACCATCGGATTCAAGGCTTGTCTCGAGGTAAGTTCACCAAAGAAGAAGATCTCTTTGGTGTCAATGGACTCGGTGACTCCGTCGCACCGGGGAATGTGGAAGTAATTTTGTAAGGGCTTCTCCGCCTAGCTGTGGGGGTAAAGGAGAGACACTTATTTTAGTGCAATACTTGGAGGGTGCCTCCAAGGAGTGGACGTAGGTCAAGGTTTGACCGAATAACTATAAATCCAGTGTGTTCTTTTCTTATTATTGCTTCCACATTATTTAATTTCCTCACTTTGATTTCTGTGGTGATTTTGGTTTGAGTTTTAACTTTGGTTTTTAAGTTATCCAATTCACCTCTCTCTTAGTTAGCTTGGGCCAGTTCATAAGGGCTTAACATCCCTAACGAACATTCAGAACCACGTCAAAGGGCGCTACCCACTTGGACCCCAACATATCTATGAAGCATAAGACGGTCAAGGATCTGAACAAATAGGGGTCGAGCCAAATTTAAGGAAACTCCAATATATATTTTGTAGAAATTGAATGATTAATCAATTACATCATTTTGATTTTTTTTTACAAATAAATCATCCATACTTTAAACTAAATTTACTTTAAGAATAATTATCATTATATAAAATATTAATGATATTTTAAAAATGTATTATATACACAATTAAAAAGAATAATTAGTCACTAAAATGACATGTATATATTTGTGAAAAATTAATCTCTAGACTTTTCGTGACAAAATTAGCAGCCAATTTTTTTTGGTGGATCATATCTAGATTCTTTATTATTTAGAGGCGACACTTACTTTTGGTCGGTAAAAAATATCTTTAGCAACAAAATTTTTTCGTCTCTAATTATTTGGTCCCAGATGATTATTTTAAAACCGATTTCAATCGTCCTGATCATCGTCCTGAATAGATTCTGGCTGATGTAAATTATCCAGGAAATCATCCTGGCCGATCCTATGATCGTCCCGGACAATGTGATCGTATCAATCAGCCATTAATGCTTTCCAAATATACCAGATCAATTTAGGCATGGCGGCTGATTCTTTCTGAATTAAGCTTATCGTTCTGGCCGATATAAGTATTGTCCAGGTTGATTAATATATGACGGCTGCCTTAATGAGGATTCCTTAATTAGGGTTTCTCCTTTTGAACAGATCATCCCGGCCGATATAAATATCATCCAGGACGATGTTACCAAAAATAATAAACTCTAGGGAATAGTCAGAAACTCTTATACATTACAAAGCATGAGGAGCCACAACAAATACAATAGACTCAAGAAAGGAAAAAAATGTACAAACTGACTCAAACCTAGTCTACCCAATCTTGAGCTGATTCCAAATTGCAGTCCGATCGTGTGAACCTGAAATGTCAGTACATATGGCAGTCGTAGAGAAATAAGAATGTTTGCTATCATCAAAATCATAAACCATTAATCTGCAACAACTTTCAAAGCATTTTTCAATTGCTTGGTTGGTGGGTGGTGACTTCAATATTATATGTAATCCTTTAGAGCGAATTGGGGGGTCCTCTCCTATTTTGCATTCTATAGAGGATTTTAATAATATGATTATGGATTGTAATCTTATTTATATTGGCTTTTCTGGTAATAGATTTTCTTGGAATTGGGGGCAATTATGGCAAAGGCTTGATCTTATTTTATTTAATGATAATTGCTTAATGCTTTTAGCTCCACTTCTGTTGAGCATCGTAATCGTACTCTTTCTGATCATTCTCCTTTGAACCATACTCTTAACATTAGACATGCAAATTCTTTTCCTCAATTTCATTTTCAAAATATTTGGTTACAACATAATTATTTTTCGAGTGTTGTTCAGGATAATTGGGTGGCCCCTTTACATTCTTATAATTCTATCACTGGTATGAAAAGACATTGGCTCAAACTAAAAAGGCTCAAATAACTTTTAAAATAGTGGAATCACAATGTTTTTAAAAATATTTTTTTCTAATGTTTTAAGTACTGAAGAGGCTATTAACAATGTTGAGCTTATTTGTGAGAACTCTCCTTCTGATGCAAATTTTGCTTTACTTAGAGAGGCTAAGGATTGTCTCTTTAAATTACATGCTCAAGAAGAAACTTTTTGGAAATAGAAAGATGCTGTTAAACATCTGGTGGAAGGTGATAATGATACAAAACATTTTCATGCTTTGGTTAAAAGGAAATGTGCTAAGAATTCCATTAATAAAATCAATCATGATGATGGTTATGTTACTGAGAATGGGGACAAAATTACCTTGCTGGTTGTTCAAAATTTTTGGGATAAGTTTAACAAGGATTTTATACTTGGTAACATTGATAACCCTACTATTATTCCTTATCTCATCTCGAATGAGGATAATTATTTGCTTACCAAACCTCCCTCTTTTGATGAATTAAAAGATATTATTTTAGACATGAATGGTGACTCTATTGCTGGCCTAGATGGTTTCACTACCAAGTTTTTTCAAAAAGCTTGAGGTATGATTAAGGATGATATTTATGCAGTGGTTTTGGATTTTTTTGCTGGTCATGCTTTGCCTAAATTTTTTTCTTCTACCTCTATTGTTCCCATCCCTAAGAATAATGAAGCTAGCAATTGGAATGATTTTAGACCTATTAATCTTTGCACCTTCTTTAGTAAACTGATTTCTTAAATTTTTTTGAATCATGTACTAATATTCTTCCAAAGCTTATATCTCTGTTCCAAATGGCCTTTGTTGAAAGCCGGGCTATCACTCATAATTTCTTGTTGGCCCAGGATATTTTTATGATTTTGATTGCAAGGTGAGGGGTGGTAATATTATTTTCAATCTTGACATCTCTAAAGCTTATGATAACATTAATTGGCAATTCATTTCTAATATCCTACAATTATTTGGTTTTAACTTAGTTTTTATTAATCTTATTAGAAATTATATTGAAGATTATTTTTTCTCTATTATTATCAATGGCAAGACCTTTAGTTTTTTTAAATCTTCACATGGTTTAAGGCAGGGAGACCCTATGTCTCTGGCCCTTTTTATTATTACGGTTGATTCTTTCTAGTAGCCTTGCTAACCTTTTTTAAAACCACCCCTCTTTCTATTTCAGGATGAGGGGGGGTTTCCAATATCGCAATTATGTTTTGCTGATGATTTTATCATCTTTATGAATTCCTCTTGTAATAAAATTAATAAGCTTTTGGACTTCTTTTATAATTTTCAAAATGTTAGTGGCCTATCATTGAAGAATCAGAAATGTTGTTTTATTATTTCTAATAAGTTGCCTAATGCTCGTACCACTGCTATTAAACACCTAACAGGTTTTATGCTTGGCCAGTTACCTATTAAGTATCTTGGTATTCCTCTATTTAAAGGTAGAAAGATATCCTTTTTGTTTGATGATTTAATTACTTCAGTGCAAACTAAACTTTTATATTGGGATTCCAACTTCATTTTGGTAGGCTTACTCTCATTAAAAGTGTTCTTTTTTCTATCCCTAATTAGTCTTTCCAAACTTTGCTTCCCACTAAAATGATGTGCAATAGAATTGATAAAATCCTTAATAATTTTTTTGGAAAGGTTCTAATAGCAACACTAAAATTTCTTGGGCTTTAAGGGACATGTGTTGCAGAGTTTGGAAGGAGGGGGGCCTAGGTTGTAAGTGCATGGAGGATTTGGCCCATGCTCTTTCCTTCTAATTATGGTTTACTTTTCGTGCTAAGTTATCTTTGTGGGCTAATTTTATGTTTTCCAAATACTGTGTGGGAAAGCATCCTATTACTTGTTACTTTAATATTAGTGATTCTAAAGTTTGGCAGAGGCTGTGCAAGGTCATGTGGGATGTGGAGCCTCATCTCTCTTGGGGTCTTGGAGGTGGCAACATTTTCTTTTGGCAGGATCAATGGTTAGGTAATCAATCCATTGACTCTGTTATTAATACTTATTCTATAGTTGTGGTTAAGGAAAATTTTTTCGTTAATGATAATTGTTGAGACTATGTTAAGATTGCTAACGTGATTCTTGGCTGTATTATTCAAAAAATTGTCAATCTTCCTTTAAATTTGGAGTTTAGGGATATTTTATTATGGAATTTGGCTAACAATGGGGCTTTAAGATTAAAAGATGCTTAGCATGCTTTCAGACCTAAAAATGATGTTTCTAACATTTTTCGATTATCTGGCATAGAAGCATCCCTCATACTAGTGCTGCTTTTATTTGGAGAATTTTATATAGATTCATTCCTACGGATGATAACTTAATTAAAAGAGGTTTTGTCCTTCCTTCTAAATGTCAATGATTTTATCCCTTCGAGAGTATGTATCATGTTTTTGTTTCGGGTCCTATAGCTGTTAAAGTTAGGTGTCATTTTGATGATTTATCAAATTTAAATTTTTTTTATGCACAATTGTTTATTAATGCTATTCTTAATGCTTGGTTTGTTAATTCTAAGGGCCATATTAGAAATGTTATCCCCTCTCTTATTTTGTGGTTTGTTTGGATGGAGAGGAGTAATTCTCTTTTTAATGGCATTAGAGTAGACTCTAAGAGGGTTATTAAGAATGTGAAAGACAAATGCTAAGTTTTTTTTTCTATTAAGTTGATTTCTACAAAAAGTTTAAAAAATTATTATGATGTTTCTATTAACTTAGGTTTCAAGTTGGAGGATCCTTTGCTTTCTTCCCAACCTCATTTTGTATCCTAGATTAAACCTGTCATGGGTTGCTTCAAGTTAAATGTTGGTGTTGCTAGTGAGATTAACTACACGAGGTTTGGTGGCCTTATTAGGGATTGCCATGGAATTATTATTCTTGCATTTGCAGGTCCTTTGCTTAGTGGAATTTTTTATCAGAACTTGTACGTTTCTTGGCATTTCTATTATTGGTATTGAGGAGGAGTCTACTCATAATTTTTAGTGCATTTTGGAAGTTCTTGACTCTGTTTGTAATTCTGAGGTTTTTTATATTGTTAGGGATATTAAACATTTGATGATCTTTATTAAGGTCTCTTTCTCACATGTGTTTAAGAAAGGAAATGCGTGTGCCAATTGGTTGGCTCATTTTGGTTTTGGGATTGATTGCTTCAATGATTTTTTGGAAGCCAATGTTTCTACTCCTTTAAAAGGGTTTCTTAGATTGGATAAAATTTGCTTACCTTATGTTGAGAATTAATCTTTTTTATTTTTTTTCTCTAGCCTATGTGGGGTGCCTTTTCTCAGGATTTATTTCTCTATTTTTTGTTTGATTGAGTTGGAGTTTTTTTTTTGGCTTGGTTTTGGGCTTGTGGGGCTGAGAAATGATTGCAAAGGTTTTCACTTGTTTGGCATCCCTTTTATTGCTCTCCTTCCTCTGGTTATGGCTTTTCCTCTGCTCATTAGTTGTGAGTTTATTGGGTTTACTATTCTCTGGTAGTGCTGTTCGTTGTGGCCTACTGGGTGGTCCTCCATTGATTTGTTGGGTTTGTTGTGGTTGCTTGATCTTTTTCTAGCGGTTATAAAGGGTTTCATGGGTATGTATTATCTATTATTTAGTGGTTTCTTGGGGTTTATAGTTTTTATTCTAGGTATCTGGATGGTGCTCAGCTTGTTTGTGGGGTTGACCCCTTTTGTTTCGACCTTATTGGGTTCCTTCTGATGGTTTTCTGGAGGTTATACTGAATTTACTTCGAGGGTTTTGGTTGTATTCTTATTATGATGGTGAGATTATTCTTTTTGCTTGCTCTCTTTGTTGTTATCTGAAGCCTTTTACTTGAGGGGGGGGGGGGGGGGGTGGCTGAGCCTTTTTGGTTGGATGGAGCGGCATTGGGTTTTTCCATGTGATGTTTTTGGGTTCCATTCGTTCCTGAGCTCTTTATGCCTGAGCCCCTCCTAGTTGTCTAGTGGTATTTTTTGGTGGGTTGGTGTTTTTGGGTTTATTGCTCCTCTGTTTATATGTAGTATGCGCTCTATGGTTTCTTGTTACTATTTGAGGTTGGTTATGTGTTGTTGGGGTGCTATTATGGTTCTCCCTTGCTTTTTCTGGGCTAGGTTCTGCTATCATGAAGTGGATTGTTGTACAATTCTGTTCTATTCTTATATGTGGCCTGCTACTTAGTATTTTGATGTTATCTTGTTATTAGGTAGTTGGTGCTGGTTTTTGTTCATATGGTTAGTATATAGGTTTGTGATTCTATTTGTATTTATAGCCTTATGTTGGTTATGCTTTTGGGTGTTTTGGCTATTCTCTTAGCTGGTCTTGGCTTACCTATCTGTGCTGCTTTGAGGTTTACTATTTTTTGGTTTAATACCTGAAGTTGTGACTGTTGTTAAAGGTATGCGTTCTTGTTGTTGTCCCTTTATTTGTAGGGTGGTGGCTGGTCATTGTTGGGAGTATTTTGTTGTTGTTTCTCTCCACTATTTGGTTCTCTACTGGAATCTTGGTGGTTATTTGACCTGATTTATTACTTTCATTTTTGCTTTTTCTTTTATATATTACTGCTTTGCCTTTTGTTCTTATCACATGTTTCTCAGGTATTTTTGGGTGCTGAAAAAGGAAGATTTAGATTTGAGTCTGACTCGCTAGAGCTTTTACTATTTTTTGGGTTGCTTCTTTTTTGGGTGCTTATGCTTCAGTACCGTAGAATGTACCTAGGTATTTTTGTATTGTGCTATAGTTGGGAACTCAAGCTTCTAGGCTTTTCTTTCTTTTTATGATTGTAGCTCTTTTGAGCCGTAGAATGCATGAGGTCCCCTTAAGGACTATGTAACCTTTCTATTTAATCAACGCGTAGGCCCCTCCGTGGGATTTCCATAAAAAAAAGAAGAAATTTCTAAATTCATCAAATTCACTCTTATGAAATAAGAATTTGATCTAAGTAAATCTCAAAAATTCATCAATGATTACAAATTCAAAAATCTTACCTCATAGAATTACAGTGCCAACCTGTCCAAAAAGATCCATGTGTAGGACTTCCAACGATTTACTAGTGCTAAGAACCTTAATTGAATGGAAGGAGAACTTCACCTATTTTCCTAATTTACATGCATCATAGGTGATCCTTAGTGAAGTTTATTTTGGTTATTCCTATAACCAACTTTTTCTAGGTAATGTTCCTAAGATTTTTTATGCTTGCATGACAAAAGTCTTCTTTGCCATAACCGTAATTCATCAGTAATTATTTTGAGACAAAAAACATTAGAAGATTAAACAAAATTTAACTCAAGCATGTATACATTATTTACCCTATTTCCATGCAACATATTTATTCTATTTTGGCTTATAATACAGCTTGTAACACTACATCCCTTATCACAAAGCTGACTAATACTCAACAAGTTATTCTTTAAGCCGTCAACCAATAATACATTTTTAATGAAAAAAATATTCTTGTTACCAATCATACCTACCTACAACTTTCTTTATGGTATTGTCTCCTAGTGTCACTTTGCTTCCATGCCAAATGAATTGTGTTATATCTCCAATCATATGCTTCGAACATCTACTGTCCATGTACCAAATGCTCTCACGAGGGCTTGTATGAGAGCGTTTCTACAAAATTACCAAAATGTTAGACTTGGAAACCCAAACAAGTTTGGGTTCACCTTTTGGAAATAATAATCTATATGGATGTTTAATATGCTATTATTTATGCATCTTAGGTCTCCACACTAGATGTATTCTACCATGAATTGTGCAAGTGTGAGAGATATGCCCAATCATTTCACATGAAAAACATTTAACACCAAGAAAAGCATTTTTCAATCTATGTGAGTTATATTGCCTTTTCCTAGGTTTTAAAATTATACTTTTATGGTTAGGATTATAAAATTGTTTAAGTGTAGGGTATTTCATGTTTTCCTTAAGAGTTTTCAACATCTCTTTAAGATGTGAGTTTGCACTTTCTAAAACAGCATTGTCAACCCTTAACTCATGTTCTCTTTGATTTGTTTCATCTATGTACACCTTACATTCATTTTCAAGATCAATATAAGACATTTTCAATAATTTATGTTTCTTTTCAAATCATCAAATTCACCCAATAATTTCATGTGATTGCTATCAATCAATGTGTGATCATTCATAAGGATTTCATGCCCTTTTTGTAAAATTGAATACTCTATATTTTGTTTGGCATGCAATTTTTTAAGTTTCCTATATGTAGTATGGATTTTCTTAGAAACTTCTAATAGCTCAACATAAGATAAATCACATACCTCATCTTGATCCGACTGATCAAGCTTGTCTGCCATTAAGCACATATTTGTGACTTCATCTTTTGCTTTTATTTTTTAGGATCCTGAAGCTAAGTAAGCTCAGAATGATCTCTATAGTCTTTTCTTGCTTTTCCTAACATTTGTATGCTCCTCCACTTTCTTCTTATTAGAATTAGATTTAAGATTTGGGCAATCTGATTTATTATGTCCAAGCTTCCTACATTCATAACAAATTATATCATTAAAAGCTTTTACATTTTTATGGAACTTACCCTTATTCCACTGCTGACATCTCCGTTGCTTTCTTCTTAGGAAACTTTTGAATTGCCTCGTCAAGAGTGTAATATCATCTTCATCCTTAGGTTGTGATTGATCATCTTTAGAATCCTCCACTTTTAATACTATGTTCTTTTCCTTTCACTTATCACATGCATCATTCTGTCTTTGAGTCACTCCTTGCTCAAAGGAAATTAGTGATCCAAGAAGATTGTCAATAGAATATACATTTTGGTCCTTTGAATTAGTTATAGCAGCTATCTTTGCATCATAAGCAGTAGGTAAACAATGAAGTGTTTTATTAACTTTCTCTAAATTCATTAGTTCCCTTCCTAAAGCATGCAATGAGGTGACTATTTGTGTGAAACGAGTATACATTTCAGTGATTGATTCATTCAATTTTATGCAAAAATGTTTGTAGTAGTATAATAGAATGTTTAATTTAGATTATTTCAGCTCATTAATTTTGTCATACATTAAGTAAAATTTATCCCAAATTTCTTTTCCAGTTTTACAAGTTCAAACACGCATATAGTCTTGAGAATTCAGTGCACAGAAAAAAATATTTAGGCATTTAATATTTAGCTGAGCTAAGTCTTTTTCCTCTAATGTCTAGTCAAAAAAACGTGTTTCAATCAAAATTCTATCAACAAGCCTAGTGGAACTAGTGTAAATTTCTTGTAATAAAATCCGCATGTGATAGTCAAGTGATAATAAAAATATAGACATACGAGTTTTATAAAAATCAAAAGGAATGTTATCAAATAGTGGTGTTCTAGTGATTGAATATCCTTCAAGTGTGTTGCAGTTTCTAAAAATAACCATTATCATTTTCAAAAGTTATCTAAATATTAATTTTTGAAAGTAGGCTCTGATACCACTTTAAAGTTCAAATAGGTTATTAAAACTAATCCAATTGTTCCAAGGCTAACACAGAGGGGGGTGAATTGGTAATTTAAAAATATCATGGTAATTTAAAAAACTAATTTAGATATTTTGCACAATAATTAAAATATTCTCAATGATATTTTTCAACCATAAAAATAAACGTGCAGAAAATAAAAAGTAGTAAAAAGTAAAGACAAAGAAACACTAAATTTTATTGTGGTTTGGTCAAATTAGACCTAAATCCACTCCCTGGAGACAACGTCTTTAGCTATTGCACTATACCAAAGTGACTCTCATTTTTCTCTCATAACAAGGTGGAGAAGCCTTTACAATACTATACCAATACTCTTCTTTACTTCAATATTTCTCCACTGAGGTCATATATCACACTAGGTTTTAACTTTACATATGGCCAATTTATGGATTAAATTAAGTTTGGGAGATATTAAAAACATCCATTTTTAATTCAAAGCATTGTAGTCTACATTAGTACTAACATTGGATTCACATCATTAGCAAAAAACTAAAGAACTTAGCCAAACATGATATATACAGAAAGTAAAATAGATTTCATTGCTTGCATAAAAGAAAAAACTACAAAAGTAAAAGTTTATTTAAATGTCACCCAAAAGTATAAATGCACTCTCCACACTCTTTTCTCCACCAAATATTTGATTTCATACAAAGAGACAAGCTAATAATTCTCAAATGTGGTATATTTCTCTCTTCTAGCCTCATTTGGACTTTTCTCTAAGGGGGTATAGTATGAACTCAGCTAGAAATAAAATATGACAAAATTATCATACTACTCTCTCTAAAATAAAATGAAAAAACTATTTATACAAGTATAAAAATAGAATGAGGAATCGTCGTCTTATCGAATGAACTAGTGCCTCGGTGTTATAGGGCATACTCCATTGTGGTGTTTTATTGACTCGGTGCATCTAATGGTTAAATTGGTGCTTCTCTTAGTTGATTCAATGTGGCTCCATCTTTTACCAACTACCCCACTATAGAATTGCAAAAAATGAGTGTTGTAATTCTTGAATGTGGAATCCAACATTGCAGTATTGTGAAGCTCAGTGCTTGGGCACTCAAATTCATAAGACTTGGGTTCTAGGGTGCTAATTTTTTGTGTTGCAGTATTGTGAAGTGTTGTAGTGTTGAAGTTGGATCTATTAGAGTGCTAAATTAATTATCATATCTTTAGAGTCTCTAGCACTGTAATGTTCTAATATTGCACTGAGGCATCGTGACGCTTCAGTAGTGGTGGTTGGTGCACTATGCTGCTGGTTCAACACTTAAATTTTTTTTCTCATTTTTCTTAAACATTGAATAGATAATATCAACTAAAAATAATATTTTTATTAATTTTTTTTAAAGCTGTAAATTGCATTAAAGATGCTAGAAATTCATAAAAATTATCAAAGGAAAAACAACAATAACATTCCTTCCTTATTAAACTAAACAAAGAAGAAGGAATGTTACTAAAAGAAAGAATCAAGAAAAAAAAAACTATCTTCTAAAGCCAAAGTAGCACACAAATCAGATACTTTATTGCATTCTCTTGAGGTATGATGGAAAATAACTTTATTGAAGTCATTAAGAAAGAGTAGCTTCTCCGAAACCGAAGTGTAAGCTTGCCACCTTGGTTTCCTCATAGAATCTTGAAGGAGCTTGATAACATTAAGAATATCACCTTCAAATATTACACCTTTGCTTTCAAACCTCCAGGTTTGTAAGAATTCATTTAAAAAAAATAGCCTCCATCTCCAACAGATTAATATCCCAATGGATTTTCTTCTTCCCAAATGCAAGAAGAAATTTACCTTTATGGTCTCTTTTTTTTTTTTTTTTTATGGAATGCATGAAGCAATTTTATTAAGGATAAAAAAGATAAAATCAACTAAGTGATTGATTCACAATCACTATCCTCGTTGAATAAAGTAATAAAGCAAGTACGGACCTTATTACTACTTAAATCATCTCAAACGAAATTTAAAGAACAAGCATAGTTAGAAAAAAAATCAGCTAACTTATTACATTTATATAAACAAAATGAAATAAACCTTGATTGAATTTTGAGAGAAAAGAAAAATCCTATATGTTTGGGCCTCCATATTTCACCGGCACCTTATTAAAGATATTTTGAACCAAATCAATAATATTCTTATTATCCCCATCAATGATAATTCCTTTATAATCATATCTCCATTCATGGATGAACCACTTTATTGACAAGATTGCAAGAAGTTCAAGTTGAGCTGAATCCCAATGCAAACAATTCATCCCAAAGGCACATAAAAATCTCCCTTTTTAATATCTGAATACACCTTCAACACCTGCATTGTAATTACTTCTTAAAGAAGCATTAATATTGAGTTTAATCCATTCGGGGGGAGGAGGATACCAATGAGAATATAGCTGTGAAAGCTGGTTAGTTTCCCAGTAACCCAAAGTTCTTTTGAAAGAAGCTTCAGCCATGCTAATTGCATTTGCCGCAATAAATATGAAGCTGTCTTGCTTTCCACCATGCACTACATTGTTTCTGTTATTCCAGTTTAAAAATACCACAGAGCAATAGACATTTCCAATTAAAGGTTCAGATTTAGCCAATAGATTTAAACCCAGAAAATAGTCTTGGATTGAATTAAAAGTCTGGATTAAGAAGCCCCAACTGTTGAGAATGTTGAAAACTTGCAATAGCTTAACACAGTTTACCGCTATGTGACTTGCATTTTCATCCACCTTGCAACCTCTAGGACATACATTATTCCTGGATAGATTTCTATACATAAAAAATTCATTAGAAGGAATTGCATTGATAGATAATCTCCACCAAAATAAGTTAACATGAGGCCTAAGCTTCAAATTTCTTCTCCAGCGCCAATGTGGATCTTCAACTCCACATCTTTAGATTTCATAGAAATTAAAGAAGAAAGTATTTTACCAGAATATTTGTATTTGCGTTCCAACTGATCCTCATTTAAATAAAAAAAACATAGGGACCTTCTTTATAGTTTCCATCAGATAAAGACCAAAAACCTTTTGCAATTTAATTACATTCCATTATCCTTCATCAATAAAATAATCCAGAGATTGCATATCATGTTCCATATTAGCTACAAAAGTTGGCCATTTAGCAATGGATTTATCAAAAATCCAAATATCTTCCATGATATTAATATTGCTGCATGTAATAACTTTCCACCTTAAAATTTCCTTAAGAGAATAGAACCCATTTAAGATAATATTAACAGTAAGAGAACTATATATTTTTAGGTGGAAATTCCATAACTGATTGTCGTATTTAGCAAACATTATTCTATTGAGGAATGAAGAAGATCCAGAGATGAGGTTCCAAGCAAATTTAGCCCGAAGAGGACCAACTTTAGATACCATGGATTGAATTACTTGACCTCTCATTTTATTCGGATTGCATAAAACTTCCCACGAAACATAATGCAAACCTTTACTCCCATCATGTTTGTTCCACAAAAAATCCCCACACATTCTATCCAATTCCTTTTGCCCCCCCATCGGAACTAAAGAATGTGTAATATGATAAATAGGGAAAGAAGAAAAAATGGATTTAACAAGAAGCAACTTCCCAGCAAGTGAAATATAATGGTTACCCCAAACATTAAAATACTTATTGGCCTTTCCAACAAATTATATAAATCCGCCACTATCATTCTCCTCAATACAATATTGATGCCGAGATAGTTAAATTCTTTCACCACTTTGAACCCCAGGATTTTAGCTAAATTCCTTCTCCTCAATCTTCTAACCAATTTGCCAAATAAAATGGAAGATTTTTGAACATTAACTTTCTGCCTGGACCATTTACAGTAATCCTCCAGGATTTTGTTTGCTTTCTTTACACTTTTACCATTGGATTCTAAGAACAAGACAATATCATCAGCATATAATAAGTGAGAAATTTTCTCTTGAATTTCGAGCCACTTTGATACCCAATCCCTTCCCTCTCTGGGCAACAGCATCAGACAAAAGTTAAGAACATAAGATAAAAAGATAGGGAGATAAGGGACAACCTTGTCTAAACCCCCTCCTAGCCTTGATCCAACTTGAATTACTCCCATTAATTATTATAGAAAAATTGGTGTCTGTAACACATTGAAGGAGGAAGTTAGCAAACTTATCTGGAAAGCCTAAATTCTTCAAAAATTGATTAAGGGTAGACTAGCCCATGCTATCATATACTTGATCCATATATATTTTGATTGCCGTAAGCCCTTTCTTGGATTTAGAAAATCTAAATTTGTTACATTCTTCTTGGGCTAATAGAATATGGTCTGAGCTAGAACGACCTTGTTGAGTCTAGTAATTAGGTTGTTAAGCTTAAGTTAATGTCCCAAAGGCTACCAAGAGGGGCGGGGGGAGAATTGGTAGTTTAAAAAATTTTAAGCCCTCCTTTAAAATTTTGTTGAACCGAAATAAAAATTATTTCTTTTAAGTTTTGTAGAAAAAGTTTTTCAACCACAGAGTTTTTAAGACTAAAATTAAAGTGCGGAAATGTAAAAACAGTAAAGTAAATGACACCAGATTTATAGTGGTTCGGTCTAAAACCAGACCTACATCCACTC
>NW_021319187.1:67084-132093 GCF_001605985.2 Dendrobium catenatum
TGCCTACACTTGGAGGGTGTGAAAGGACGACGGTACTCTGCCAACACTGGGAATAGTATGAAAGAATGAACGGTTCTCTGCCGACATCAGGGGAGTGTGAAAGGATGAACGGTTCTCTGCCGCACCGGGTAGTGGTGAAAAGAGTGATTGTAAAGGCTTCTCCGCCTTGCTTTGGGTGCAAAAGGAGAGACACTATTGGTATTAGTGCAATACTCAGAGGGTGCCTCTGGGGAGTGGATGTAGGTCTGGTTTAGACCGAACCACTATAAATCGTGTCTTTTATTTTACTGCTTTTTATTTTCTGCATTTACTTTAGTGTTTTAAAAATTGTGGTTGAAAAACTTTTTATTAAAAAAAAAATATCTTTAAAGTTTAATTTCAGTTAAAATTATCAAAAGAGGGAAATTTTTTTTTTTTTTAAATACCAATTCACCCCCCTCTTGGTTGCTTTGGGACATTAACTTAGGTTTATCAACCTATTTACTAGACTCAACACTACCAATTTACCCCCTTCTTGGTTAGCCTCGGGCTAGTTCATATAGGCTTAACAACCCTACCAAATTATCAAGTGGTATTAGAGCGAGATTCATAAAATTAAGTTTTAGATAAATTTTGAATTTTGATCTATAGCTAACTTTGATAATAGAAACACCACATAAGGTTATTCAATTACTAGACCACTTCTCTTTGATAATATGCTTTTTGATTTATGGAAAACTATATCCACTTTCTTATAATCTATAGAGTATCGCATGCGAATGCTTCTTAAAGAAGGTTATTCTACACCATCACGTGAAGTTAATGGCATCAAAGTTGAACTTCTATTTACTGAATGGACTCTTGATGATAAGGATTTCGCACAACTTAATGCAAAATGTTAAAATTATTATTATTATTATTTTGTGCACTTAAATTTGAATATTACATGTATGTTTCAACTTGTATAATTGTTAAAGAAATCTAGGATAAATTATATATCACTTATGAGAAATACAGATTGAATATCTTACTTCACGACTACAAACTCTTTCACATGAAACCTAGTGAGTCAATATCTGAAATGTACACTATGTTTACACAAATTATCACCTCCCTACATGTCTTAGGAAGATAACTCACTAACTTTGAAAAGGTTAACAAAATCATGAGATTTTTACCCTCTTCCTATGATGCTAAGATAACTGCTATCACAGAATCTAAGGATTTGAATAGTTTTTCTATTGATAACTTGCTTGGATCACTCATTACTTATGAGTGAATCAAAGACAACTTAATATAGGTGAAAAAAGAAGGAGAAAATTATAGCGCTGAAGGATAATAATATAAATACTAATTCTTTCAGATCTAAAAGTGATGATGTTACCTTAATCACTAGGCAATTCAAAAGTTTTTTTAAGGAAGAAATAAAACCCCATCAGAAATGGAACAAAGGAAAGAGTAGCAAGAATTTTAAAGGTTCTTTTGATATAGTTTCCTTTAAATACAAGAAGCTTGGACATGTAAAAGCAAATTGTCCTACACTTAAGGCTCACCCAAGCAAGGAGAAAGATGAGGAGAAACCTAAGTTCATGATGGATATGAAGCCAATTCAAAAAGCTTTCTAGGTGAATTATGTATCTGACTACTCTAAGACTAAAGAAAAAGAGGAGACTAGAAACTTGTGTTTAATGGCGGATGAACATCATGGTCATTTTAACTAAGAAGAGGTATGCGAATAAACCTACAATGAATTACTTAAAGTTTCTGAGAAAATTTATTCATCATATAGGAAACTTAAGAAATCATATTCCAGCCTAAAATTAGAATTTTTAAACTTACAAAAAGTGCATGAAGTTTTGCTTAAAGATCATTCTACACATAATAGCAATCACATGTCATTACTTGATAAGTTTGATGATTTAAATAAAAAGTATTTTGATTTAATCATTGAGCATGATTCCTTGAAAGCATCCCACATTGAGCTTCAAAATGATTTTAAAATATTTATGGATAAATCTGAGAGTAAGGAGCACTATTTAAAAGTTGATAATGCTATTTTAGAAAGTGCTAACTCATTTTTAAACCTGAATTGAAAGCACTTGGAAAATAGGATTCCACCCACACGTGAACAAATTTTCAATCCAGATTCATGCCAAAAGTTTTGAAACCTAGGAAGAGGTACTATAACCCGAATAGATTAGTATATCCTTTTCCTGGTGTTATAAATTTTTCATGTGGCATACTAAGACACATCTCCCACACTTGTACTGTTCACCATAGTACATATTAGGTATGGAGACCCAAATTGCATGATTTATAACAAAACACACATGTATTACATTCTTCTTTTTACAAGAAGGGACCCAAACTTAATTGGTTTCCTAAATCTAATATTTGATAATTTTGTAGGTGTGCTCTCACACAAGATCTTGTGAGAGTAAGTGATACCTAGACAATAAATGCTCACTCCATATGACTAGAGATGCCAATTAATTCATCTCACTAGAGGCCAAGGCTAGAGGAAAGGTCACTCTTGGAGACAACACCACCAGGAAAATAATGGGCTCAGCTATAATCGAAAACTCCAAGAACCTTTGATTGAAAATATTTTACTTGTTTATGGCTTGAAACACAACTTGCTCAACATCAGTTAGCTTTTTGATAAGCGCATTATCATAAAGTTTTTATCATACACATGCATTATTAGCTTGAATAATAATACTATTTTATAAGAAAAAAGGATTAACTACATTTACATTCTTAATTTAAATAATATTGAATATGCTACATCTTTTTGTTTAAAAACTATTGTTGATGAGTCTTGGATGTGGCATATGAGGTTATGTCATGCCAGCATGAAACTCCTTAGGAGTGTAACCTAAAATGACCTAATTAGAGGTGTCCCCAAGCTTAAGTTCACTGAAGATCACCTGTGTGATGCCTATTAACTAGGGAAATAAGCCCAATCCTCTTTTCATTCCATTAAGGATATTAGAACCTCTAAACCTTTAGAAGTCCTTCACAAAGATTTATTTGGACCCATTAGTACTGCCAACTTAGGGGGAAAAGTCTATGGATTTGTTATTGTCGATGACTACTTGAGGTTCACATGGATTAGATTTCTGTCACATAAAAAAGAGACTTTTAATAAATTTAAATCCTTCTCCACTTGGATTCAGAAAAAGCTAAGTTATGAGATCTTGACCATCTATAGTAATCATGGTGGAGAGTTTCAAAATATGAGATTTGAAACTTTTTATGAGGATCAAGGGATTAGTCATAACTTTTCAGCTCCAAGGACCTCTCAATAGAATAAGGTAACTGAAAGGAAGAATACGACCTTAGTGGAAGCTGCTAGAGCCATACTTGCTTAGTATTCACTTCCAAAATACTTTTGGGTTGAAGTGATAAACATAGCTTATTATGGGTTAAATAGGGTGAATGTTAGAATCAAACTGAATAAAACACCCTATGAGATTATTAAGGGTAGAACACCCAATCACTCTCACCTCCATGTTTTTGGCTGTAAGATTTTTATTCTTAATAATGGAAAAACACCCTTAGAGAAATTTAATCTAAAATATGATGGAGTGTTCTTAGAATATTCAAGTGTGGGGAAATCTTTTAGAGTATTTAACAAGAGGACATTGGTGGTGGAGGAGAATACTCATGTAGTGTATGATGAATTTGATTCTAAGAAGTCTAGAGTTAAGGAAGAAGATGAAGTTGGAGAGGTTACCCAAGGAGTGGAAACTACAAATTTTGAGAAAAGGGCAGAGCCTCAAAACACTAATGAGTATGAGAGATTAACCAAGGATTAGAAATTGCACATCTAGAGGGAAGGGTGGAACCTCAAAATACTTTGCCTAGAGATTGGATATATTCTTCGAGTCATCCTAAATAAATGATCTTAGGAGACCCTTTTGAATGTGTTAGAACTAGACATGGACTTAAGAAGGAAGTAAACCACTCTGCCTTTATCTCAATGATTGAACCCACCACATCAATCAAGCCTTTTCTGATGAATTATAGATCTTAGCTATGCAAGAATAACTTAATCAATTTGTTAGAAATGATGTTTGGGAGCTTGTAGAAAGACTAAAGGGCTAAAGTGTAGTAGGAACCAAATGGGTCTTTAAGAATAAAATTAATGATTCGGGTGTGGTGGTTAGGAATAAGGTAACATTGGTAGCTAAGAGGTACAACCAAATAGAAGGGATTGATTTTGAGGTGACCTTTGCTCCTATAGCTAGATTGGAAGCCCTTAGAGTGCTACTAGCCTTTGTATAATATAAGAGATTTAAGTTTTCCAAATGGATGTCAAGAGTACCTTTTTGAATGGGGTAATAAAAGAGGATGTGTTTGTAGACCAAATCCTAGGTTTTGAGAGTTGTTAATTTCCAAATCATGTTTATAAATTAAAAAAGGCCTTATATGGATTAAAATAGGCACCAAGAGCTTTGCATGAGAGGCTTAGAACATTCTTACTAGAGAGGGAGTTTGTTAAGGGGAGCATAGACACCACCCTTTTTCTAAGAAAAGTAGGAGATGAGCTACTCATTGTCCAGATCTATATTAATGATATAATTTTTGGATATTTTGATAAAAAAAATTATGTGATGCTTTTTTTAAAATAATGAGTAAGGAATTTGAGATGAGTATGATGACAGAATTGTCCTAATTTTTGGGATTTAGCATAAGTCAATTAGATGAAGGAACCTTTCTTAATCAATCAAAGTACATTAAGGACATCTTGAAAAAATATGAAATGGATAAAACCAAGCCGATAAAAATTCCCATGAGCTCCAGTGTTCAGTTAGATAAGGACTAAAATGAAAAATCTATTGATCAAAAGAAGTATAGATAAATGATTGGATCACTGCTTTACTTGACTGCTAGCCGACCTGATATAATGTTTAGATTTTGTCTCTGTGCTAGATTTCAAGCTAATCCTAAAGAATTAAAGGAAGAAACACTGTTGATTGTTTCCTCTAACTTCTTTAGAGGTGTAAGTTTCTTTTCAAAAAAAAAAAATTTTTGAAATTAAAAATATGACTTAGAAATTGAGATATTTTCTATCTTCCTACAGTAATTTATCTAATATAAATAATGTTCAAAGTGATTAAATCACTTTCATGCTTTTCTTGATAAGATAGTTGCATTGATCATATAAATATGATTATAATTTGTGGTCTTTTATTCCTTATATTAGAGAGTGAGATTTTCTTCTCATTATCTTGAAGATATTATAACAACTGAGAGTATTTAAAGGTTTTAAAAGGGAGCTAGCTCGTAAAAATGGCAAGAGGCATAAAATGAGGCAAAAAAAATGGAAAAAATGAAAAGATGTGCAATGATCGCTATTTTTTTTGAAAGATACACAAAGAGTATCAAAAATCAAAAGATGCATAAAGTGCGCCAAACAATTGACAAGTGGCACAAAATAAGCCCACAAAAATCAAGCTTCCTTCTCTTTCAAACCTAAAAAAATTTAGAAGAATTCATATGTCACTTGATATCTTTATTCACTTGATTTTTGAAATCAGATATATTTTCTAGAATAAATTATTGAGTATATCACTTTTCTTGGGTGATTATCTTTTTGAATTAGATTTTTTTTTCCAAAGATCTTTACCTTGTAGGGAATCCAAGCTAGGGATAACATGATCATTTTTTCAACCGATTTTAATATTTCGATGATGTTAATTCATTCTTTACAAATTTTGAATTCAATTATATGAAAAATTTATCATATTCATGATTTAATAAAAAAAACTTTGTTTTTTGTTCTTTTTGTCATTTTTATCCTCTTTTGTTGCTTTATATTATTTTTACTTGGTTTTTATATTTTGGGGCACCTTTTGATCACCTCCCTTCATCTTCAAAATTTCAATTTTTTGATCACTTCATCCTGGATGATATTTATATCATCCTAGATGATATCATTAAATCACCGTTCATCATCAATCTAATGGCTGATCTGAATTAAACATTTAAGATCATTCTGGATAATCCATATTGTCCTGGATGATTTGATCAAATCTTGATCAATTATTTGTGATCGTCCTAGATGATACACATGTTTATTTTGGATGATCCATATGAAAAAAAGTTACAAATTTTAAATTTATATGGTACAATCCATTATTATTGATTGTCTTGTATGATCCACCTAATTGTCCTGGACGATCCGTTTCATCAACAGTAGTCTAACATGACTCCTCGGGAAAATCTCTTGAGTCTAATCATCTTGGATGATATCTGATCATCTTGGATGATAGGACATCCTTTTTTTTGTCAGTTATCACAGATGTCATAAATTTTCCTGATCATCCTTGACGAAGTGTTCAATTCTTTAAAAACAACCAAATTCAATGGAAGTGTAGGAAGCATTCTTTATTCCTCTTTCAGTCTCCTCAAGATCTAAGCCCTCATCAATGGCTGGTGGAAAATGGTTCAGAATGGCGA
The DNA here is from genome assembly GCF_001605985.2 of Dendrobium catenatum. Classification (NCBI taxonomy): domain Eukaryota; kingdom Viridiplantae; phylum Streptophyta; class Magnoliopsida; order Asparagales; family Orchidaceae; genus Dendrobium; species Dendrobium catenatum. Next base: position 73,532 of record NW_021319187.1, read on the forward strand.
TCGACAGTTCCTCAAGGGAGTCTATCGACCCTCGTTTCACTGAGGCAACTTACCAAGCCACCTATCTTTTATACAAAACTGACGGGATCACTCTATCGAGGACTATCAATCCTCAAACACACACCTACCTGATACTGGATCTTTTCACTCATATCTCTCTCACCTTCATTTTGACACTAGCTTGCCCTTTCAATTTTGAAATCATTTATGAGTTCATTGCTAGTGTTAGGATAAATGATGCCTACACTGCCCAACAATCCTATGTCAACAGACGTCCAATAGAGATTACATACCATGATTTCCATGAACTCCTCCAAATTTCTATTACCAGAGACAAGCCTCATAACTTATCTTTAGATCCAAATTTTACTTAGGCACCTGTCAACCACCTACTAAGAAATACAAATGTCTCGTACCATGTTGGGACCTCAAGCACCTTAATCAAAGATGTTAGGAAAATCCAACTTTTCCTTCATGCCTTAGTGACCCCAAAGGCTGATGACCATATCCACATCACTCCCCAACTCTCAATCACCACCTTTTACATCATGGCCCATAGGGAGTTCAATGCCACTGACCTTTTCTTTTGCTATATCAAGCACCCAACCAGTATTAGGGATCCAGGACATAGAAGAAAACCTAACCTTACTTTAGGAAACCTCGTTACTTTTATCATGGAATCCAAATATAATATTTAATATCCTTCCCCACCACACTTTTAGCATGCCTATTACACCAATAGCTCCATTCATATTCTTCGCAGTACTCGTCTCTATCCGGAGCATGAGGAGGATGAGGGAGCTAAAGAGGAAGCTTCTCCTGTACCTTCTCCCACATCTATTCCTACACTAATTTTGATATGCCATCACTCACAGCTGGATAAACTAGTGGAGTGGTTCGACTAGTGGGATGCTAGGTTGACTCTTAAGTTGCTGCACAATAGTAGCAACATATGGAGCATGTCACTAGATTTGATGCATACATGGCACATTAGCAACAGCAGCATGAACAGGATATGGCCTAGTTTGAGGAGCAGTTTGCTTCCATCCATAATATTTTATATCCACCACCACCTCCTCCTTTGTCTGATCAGGGTCCCTCATACTTATAGTCTCTTTTGATTTTTTTTAATGTTTATTTCTTATACTACTGTTAGTTTCTATGTTTTTTTGTTTTTTTTTTCGTCCTCTTTTTGTGATGTGAAAGGGAAATAAGTAGTGTTAGTGTTTTTTTTATTAGTTTTATTTTATTGTATTATTATTTTTGATTGTACTCTGTTATTTAGTGTTTGTATTACCTGCTTTTTTAGTAAAATTTGCATTGCTCAGTTCATACTATTCTCCTTTACTTTATGCTTCATTAATATGCTTGATTTGAATTTCCTAACAAATGCTTGTCATTATAAAAAAGCTGGAGATTTTTGCAAACATTGATTCAAGGATTATAATTTTGATGATAACAAACATTTCTAACATTCCTGATTTTTTACTATGGTTACTATTGCATATCTATTTTGGTTTCTCTGCTTACTAACATTTTAGGTCCACAAGGTCAATTGCAATTCAAGCGAGCTCAATATTTGGTAGATTAGGACTTAGTCAGTCTTTAAGTCAAATTCCAATGTTTTTATGTTTTCTTTAGTCAAATATAATAAGGTGGATCCTGATGCAAAGTAACCTTGCACACACACACACACTCAGGGGGAGAAATTCTATATGTTTTAGAGTTTTTTTTGTTTTAGATCATATCATCTAAGAAGATCCAAAATAATCCTGGATGATCAGGAAAAAATTAAAATCAAAATTAGGGCATCCTTGCTAAGACAACCGAATTAAGCAAATCGTCATGGACGATTTAACATCATCCTTGATGATAGGCTTAAATCAGAAAGAATCAGCCTCCAAACTCTCTAAGGTATGATTTTATTTTAAGAAATTATACAGGAAGATACCATATCATCCTGGACGATTCATTTAAAACATGCTTAAATTAATCAGGTGATTAAGGTAAGAAATTATGGTCTGATTGAATCAATCACAATGTACTGGATGATTGCTGGATCATCCCATATAATTAGTTATAAAAACCTTCATCCTCTCCTAGATCACTTGGATGAACAGAAAGATGTACTGAACGAAAATCCCTGATTTCGAATAAATCATATAGGATAATTCAAGAATCATCCTGGAAGATATGTTATATTTTTTCATTATCCAACATATATGACTCTAGGTAAACATTTTGATGTGTTAAAAGATATGTTGGGTTTTGCACTAATCATACAGGATGATGTCCCTATCGTCATGGACGATCAAAATAAATAAGTGTTCCAATCGTCCAGCCCTCCTAGATCATCATGACTGAAAGGTTTGAAAATACACTGATCATCGTCATGGACAATCTTTGATGTATTGTTATAATTTAGGGCAAATTTTAAGCTCTAATTTATAAGATCTCTTAAATATTCAAGGTTAGATCTTTTGATGTTGTCCCGACGTTAGTGAGCTAAGAGAAGGAGAGGGAGAGCTTGGGAGAGAGAGAGAGGATCTTATGAGGGGGACTTTGTGAGGGGTTTACAAAGGTTAATCCAAGAAAGGATCCAAGTCATCTTCGTCGGTTCCTTAGAGTCTCTAGGGAGATCTTCTTCATTAATCGATCAAGGTTCTCTGCTTACTTCAGGAGGAAGCAAAAGAAGTCAGGGTTCTCTGTCTACTTCAGGAGGAAGTGGAAGGAGTCGAGTTCTCTTCCTCACCGAGGTCGGTAGAAAGGAGTTTTGTATAGGCTTCTCCACCTATGGGAGAAAAAGGAGAGTTATTAAGTTTAGTGCTATACTTGGAGGAGAGGCTTTGGGGAGTGGACGTAGATTAAGTTTACCAAACCATTATAAAATTATGGTGTGCTCTTTCCTTTTATATTTTTACATTTTAAATTTTTGCACTTTATTCTCTTGTTAATGATTGTATGGTTTAGGGTTTTAAAATATTTCAAAAAGATCATTGTTTTTTTTAAAGAATTTTTAAAACAACCAATTCATGCCCTCTCTTAGTTAGCCTTGGGTTAGTTCATAAGGGCTTAACAACACTAAAAAACTTTCAAACCTCTCTTCTACCAACCTGGTGCGGTAGAGTACAAACATCCTTTCTCACCTTCTTGGTAATGACAGAGTTCCAACGTCCTTTCTCACCCTCCTAGTTATAGCAAAATATCAATATCCTTTTTAACCCTCCTGGTGATGGTATAGTTCCAACATCCTTTCTCACCCTCCTGGTGTTGGTAGGGCAACATCATTTTTTACCCTCTTGGTGATGGTAGAGTACCGTGATCTTCTTTAAAAGTCTTCTCTCAAAACCCTTCAAGGAAGTAGGGAGAAACTTGAAGAACAAACAAGAGATCTTTACTTTTGAGTAACCATGTGAATACCCTCACAAATTCCTCTCCAAAAGATCTCTCAATCTTCACTTCTAAAACACTCTCCCAAAAGCTCTCCTTTTCACTCCTGAAAAAAATTCACAACAATAACTCTAGAAGATTAGTGGAGATAGTTTTGAGGACCCTTATATATGGAAGGAAAGAAAAATCATCTAGAAAATTGAAAATTTTAACTTGAACGTGCTAAGTGTATGTTCGCTGATCATACATACGAATAGTTCAAAACTTCATGTAGGTTCCTATACGAACCTGGTTTCATACTCTATCAATCATATGTATGAATTTACATCGTACGGTACAAACAATTTAAAACTGAATAAGTTCATCCGGTATGATTTTGTATGAATCTATTTCGTACACTGTGAGTAATATGTACGAACCATATATCATATTATATGGACTGTTAAATCAAGTCATGCTTCATATGGTACAAGCATGGACGAACCCATTTCATACTCTAGATGTCATCTGTACAAACACAATTTTGTACAGTATGAACAATTCAAAAAATAAAAATAATAATAATAATAAAACAATTAAAAAATTTTATATGTTTGTATGGGATGAACTAGTATGAATGTAGTTCATACTCTATACATTGTCTGTATGAATCCAACTTCCTATAGTATGAATAATACAAATAAAATTTCATGGGCATGATTTGATTAACTTCATTTTAGAGGAACTATCGTAACAAATTGATCAGAATAATTTTAAATTCATAGAGTATGATTAGTTTTAAAAAAATTATGCTTTGACTCACTCTCCTAGTGTGTGTGTGCATGGTTACCCAATTATAATCATACTCTCTTAGACCCAAGAAAAATAGAAAAGTATATACTTCATTACAAGAAACCCTAATTTAATCTGTCTTGAAGTCTTCAGCAGTTTGGAGTATAATTTCTCTGAAATATTAGTACACACAAACAACACAAAGAAATATATCCAATATATGTTAGGAGAAATAATAATCAACACAATAATATTTGAAAGTTTGTTAGGGATGTTAGGTCCTTATGAACTAGCCCAACGTTAATTAAGAGAGAGGTGAATTGGTATTTTAAAATTTGTTTCAATCAAAATACAAACCAAACCAAAATTTACCACAAAGAAAACATAATGTGGAAATAATAAAGGAAAGAACACACAAGATTTATAGTTGTTTGGTCAAACCTTGACCTACGTCCACTCCTTGGAGGCACCCTCTGAGTATTGCATTAAACTCAATGTCTCTCCTTTAGCCCCCACAACTAGGCGGAGAAGCCCTTATAAAATCACTTCCACCTTCACCGTTGCGGCAGAGTAGCCAGGTCCTTTGACACCAAAGAGATCTTCTTCTTCCCAGAACTTCCCTCAAGGCAAGCCTTGAATTCGATGGTACTAAGGTGAAAGCTCGTTGAAGCAACCGTGTGGAATCCCTCTCCACACTCCCTTGAAACCCACTCCAAGGATCTTCTCCCTCTCTAAAACTCCACCCTTTCCTCTCTCCCTTTCAAGCTGTCTCTTCAAGCTCCCTCCAAAAGAACAAAGCTACAATTGCTGCCAAAGACACTTACTAAGTGACTTGATAAAGCTTAAATAGAAGAGCTCAAAATGAGCTCATTAATTATAACTTTTCGATATTATCGTCCAGGACACTAGGTGTATTGGCCTGGCCGATCAGCATAAATTTTGCTCAATCAGCCCAGTCGCTTTGGGACGATTAGAGAAATTTTGGTCACATCATCAAGGATGATAGAATATCATCCTGCCCGATTAGTTGAAATCTGAGGAAAATTGTCCTGAATATCGCCCTGAATAGAGGCTGGCTGATGTTAATCGTCCAAGGGATCGGCCTGCCCGATGTGATCATGCAATCAACCTTAATTATTTTCCTTAATTACTAGATTAATTTAGGCATAATTGTACTGCATCGTCCAGGCTGATAGGATAACATCCTCGATGATGTACAAAAATAAAGAATACCTAATTAGATCATGGCGGCTGATTTTTCTAATTTGAGCCTATCGGCCTTGCCGATACAATATCGTCCAGGCCGATCAACATAATGATGACTACCTAAATCATGATTTCTTGATTAGGGATTTTTTTTTTAACCGATCGTCCGGCCTCCCGGACGATGTTACCAAAAATAGTAAACTCTAAGAAATAATAAAAAATTCTTCCAAGGTGTGTGTGCAAGGTTACTTAGCATCAAGAACCACTTCTATTATAATTGACTTAAGAAATGGATAAAGTACAAACTAACTCAGACTTAATCTACCCAATCTTGAGGTGGCTTGAGTTGCACTCGATCTTGTGGACCTGAAAAGTTAGTAGGCAAGGCAGTCGTAGAAAATCATAAATGTTTGCTATCATCAAAAATCTAATCCATGAAAATAAATTCACAATAATTTCCCCCTTTTTGATGATGGAAAACATTACTGGTTGAATTTACAAAAATAAAAACAAACATATTCTCCTAATCTCCCCCTTACTAAAATAAAACTTAAAAAATAAGGGAAATAAAATTTTTTAATTATTTTTTAATTTTTGAAAGAAAAAAAAAGATACAAATACAACAGTACGTTCTCCCCCATTGACATTATCAAAAAGGGAATATGTACAAATAATCAGAATAATAAAAAATGATTAAAAGAAAAAAAATGATCCCTGATCAAGTGAAGACAAAATTAAATATTCTTAAAATGAGAAAGTTACCTCTTGATTTTATTCAAAAACTTAGAAGGATTATATTGACAACGTATAGCCCAGAAAAAGGTTAGAAATTCATAATTTGTTAATCCAAACTCAAGTTCTTTTAAAGGCTTAAAAACTTTTTAATCAAATATCTAAATCAAGGAACAAATTAGAGAAAGAAATACTAATTTTTTCAAAAACTCTTTCCATAAAATATATCTAATAGAAGATTAATGCACGAATTGTTGAACCAGGAATCATGATTCGCAAACTCAAATATCGAAAGTATCAAGGGTTTTCTTAAGCTTTAAGAAGTACAGGAATGGTAAGCATTATATTTTGTGGACTCATTTTATGCCTCTTATTAATTGGTTGGCACACTGTTCATCTTTTGATTTTTGATACACTTTATGTATACTTTTTTTTCTTTCAATTTGGCATCATTGAGTATCTTTTATTTTTGGCATCATTAGCCACTTTGTTTTGAATATGCTACCTTTTTGAAATCTTAAAAATAAAACTAAACCCATCCTATTAACAAAATGAATGACTTGATTAAGAAAATTATGAGGTAGATTCAACAACTTGCTAAAGATTCTTATGCAAAAAATAATACAGGGAGATGAAAAAAAGATCAGTTTTAAGATCCAATTTATAATATGATGAAGATTTTGAATCAAAAGTAAAATAACCTATTTAAGAAGAGAGATAGAGAGATAAAATCATGAGTTTCCTTCCTTTGACTATTTTTAGAGAAGTCAATCACAACTTTTATAGGAATTCAAGAAAAAAATAGGAGGTAGGTTTTTCATTTTTAGAAAGGTGAACGCGTGTGTTGATCAGAGAGAACTTCACAAAAAGAAAAGAAAAGATAAATTTAAAATTTTAAAGTAACGAAGGAAAAAAGAAAAAAACAAACTCAAAGGAAACACATAAAACCAAAAAAAACACATACATAAATAAATAAACACACAACCAAGGGTTTAAACATCATCTTGCTCCTGGTCTGATGATTTAGAAGCTAGGTCTGCCCAGGAGATTTTTTACTTTTTATTACTTTCCCTTTCTATAATTTGCTTAGCTTTACTCTTTTCTTTTGTAGGAAGAGTTCTCAAATTAGGGCACTAATTTTTCATGTGTCTAGATTTCCTATATCCAAAGCAAATAAAATCAGAAAAAATCTTAACATTCTTATCACTTTTACCTTTCTTTCACTTTTGTTGATGCTTATATTTTAGTGAGCTTTCCAATTTGCTTGATAAGTCATCGCTTTCTTCACTATCTAACCCACTTTTCTCCATGTCTTCAGCGTTTAGTACTATCATTTCACCTGCATCCAAAATTCTTTGACTCAAAATTTACTCGTAGGCAATGAGTGAGCCAATAAAATTATCAATAGAATATTCATTCAAATTTTTTGATTCATAAATAGCAATAACTTTGGAATTAAATTTGTCAAGTAAACAACATAGAATTTTATTGACTTTTTTAAAGTTTGAAAACTCCTTTCCTAAAGCATGTAATGACGTAATAATTTGAATAAATATAGTATACATGTCTAAGATCGTCTCATAAGGTTTCATGCAAAAGAGTTCATAATCATGCATTAAAATATTCAACTTGGATTGCTTAATTTCACTAGTACCTTCGTATATGATATGTAATTTATCCCAAATTTCCTTACCAGTAGTGCACGTGGAAATTAACATACAATCTTCAGAATTTAAAGCATAGAAAAAATAGTTTAAAGATTTTTCATTCAATTGAGCATTGATTTGTTCTTCCCTATTCCATTGATTAAAAGGAATATTAGTTTTAATTCCATCTATAACACGTGACGGTGAAGAATAACATGTTAATATCATATGCCGCATTTGATAATCAATTGATTGCAAGAAGGTAGACATACGAATCTTCCAAAACTTAAATGTAATATTTTTAAATAAAGGTGATCTAGTGATTGAATAACCTTCCATAATATTTCGATTATAAAAATTAGCCATGGATCAAAATTAAAAAGTTTTCAAGAACTAGATTTTATGAATCCCGCTCTAATACCACCTAAAAGTTTGTTAGGGATATTTGGCCCTTATGAACTAGCTCAAGGCTAATTAAGAGAGAGGTGAATTGGTATTTTAAAACTTGTTTCAATAAAAACATAAACCAAATCAAAATTCACCTCAGAGAAAACACAATGCAAAAATTAAATATGGAAATAATAAAGAAAAGAACACACCAGATTTATAGTGGTTCGGTCAAACCTTGACCTACTTCCACTCCTCGGAGGCACCCTCTGAGTATTGCACTAAACTTAGTGTCTCTCCTTTATCCCCCACAGCTAGGCGGAGAAGCCCTTACAAAATCACTTCCACCTTCCCCGATGCGGCGAAGAAGTCGGGTTCTTTGACACCAAAGTAATCTTCTTCTTCCCAGAACTTCCCTCAAGACAAGCCTTAAATCTGATGGTACTAAGGTGAAAGCTCACTGGATAAACCATGTAGAATCCCCCTCCACGCTCCCTTGAAACCCCCTCCAAGGATTTTCTCCCTCTCTTAAACTCCACCCTTTCCTCTCTCCCTTTCAAGCTCTCTTTTCAAGTTCCCTCTAAAAGAACAAAGCTACAATGGCTGCCAAAGACACTTACTAAGTGCCTTGACAAAGCTTCAATAGAAGAGCTCAAAAAGAGCTCATTAATTGCAATTGCCAACATTATTATCCAGTTCGATAGGAATATCAGCCTGGCTTATCAGCATAAATTTTGCTCATTCAGCCTAGTCGGTTTGGGACGATTAGAGAAATTTTGGTCACATCGTCCAGGATGATAGCTGGCTGATTAGTTCAAATCTGAGGAAAATCATCCTGAACATTACCCTGAATAGAGTCTGGCCGATGTCAATCATCCAAGGCATCGTCCTAGCTGATCCTGCGATCAGCCAGGCTGATGTGATCGTGCAATCACCCTTAATTTTTTTCCTTAATTACCAGATTAATTTAGGCATAATTATATTACATCGTCCAGGCCGATAGGATATCATCCTGGGTGATGTCCAAAAATAAAGAATACCTAAATAGATCATGGCATCTGATTCTTTCTGATTTGAGCCTATCGGCCTGGTCGATACAATATCGTCAAGGCCGATCGACTTAATTACGGCTACCTAAATCATGATGCCCTGATTAGGGTTTCTATTTTTGAACCGATTGTCTAAGCTGATATAGATATCATCCCGAACGATGTTACCAAAAATAGTAAACTCTAAGAACTAGGCAGAAATTCTTCCAAGGTGTGTGTGTGCAAGGTTACTTAGCATCAAGAATCACTTCTGTTATAATAGACTCAAGAAAGGGAAAAAGTACAAACTGACTCAGACATAATCTACCCAATCTTGAGCTGGCTTGAGTTGCACTCGATCATGTGAACCTAAAAAGTTAGTAGGCAAGGTAGTCGTAGAAAATCATGAATGTTTGCTATCATCAAAAATCTAATCCATGAAAAAAGATTCGCAACAATATTTTGGTAACATTAAAAAATCACATGATATAAAACTTAATCTTGAAATCTAAGTTGAAATAATCTCCCACTTTTTTATGATGGTAAAATAATTATTTTTAGAGCTAATACCAAAGGCAATTTTTCTCCTAAGCTCCCTCTCAATGAATGCTCAATTTAAAAATAAGGGATTCCAATAAAAATCAAAACTATAACAAATTAAAAACAAACCTAAATAAAAAAAAAAATCCACACAAAACACAACAACAAAAAGATTTAAAAACAAAACATACATACTCATCAAGCACACATAATACACATACATTTTAAATCACACATAAATCACATAAAAATAATAATCATACACACATCAACATACACACATCAAACAATAAGTAATGACTTCCCATTTTGACAATAACCAAAAGGGAAGTACCTCTTAAAAAAGATAAGTTTGTATTGATAAATAAAATATATGATTAAGAAGAAATTTTACAAAGTTAATATTAACATCCTAATTTGAAAAAGAAAGTCTTATATTTTAAATCAAAGAACAATTAAAATAAGAAAAGTAAATCAAAGTTCATTGTTCATTTTAGACAAATTAAATAAAAATAATTATCGCATAAAATAATGAAATAAAGATTTATTAGCTTCTAATTAAATAGGGGAGATTATTGATGATTAAATGGATTTACATAAGAGATAGAAATATAAAGGAAAGAACATATGAAACTTTTAGTTGGTGACATTGCGCATGTTTTTCAATTTTTGACACACTTTATACATCTTTTTAGTTTGTACTAATCTTGTGCCCCTTTAAACTTTCATGAATATTGCACATTTTTTTTATCTTGTGGCACATTTTGTACAACTTTTCAATTTTTGGCACACTTTGTGCATCTTTTAACATTTTTTATCTTTCTAATATCAATAAATCTTAAAACAAATTTTTTAAAAATTAACCAAAAAATTTTGAAAAAGAAATAAAATAAAAATAAGACATCTATTTTGTAACAATTATAGCTAAATATTATTTGTCTATAAGAATATGAAATTGATTTTCTAATATACATCCAACCATCATTTAATTTAAAAATTTTCAAGGAAATTAATTTGTAGAGAAAAATATTACAAAATTTCATTCTAGAGATCAACTACATTTGATTAGTCTCTAAAAATTAAATAATTCAAGAAGAATAATTTTAACACAAGATAAAACATTGTTTCGTTTAACACTTGTAAGATATACAACCAATACATCATATTATAAAAAAAATAACGACAATAAAGAAAAGTCAACATATAAGATCAAAAGAAACAACTCAACAACAAGTACAATAGAGAACAAACAACTAAAATACTGAGAGACCTTGGTCTGGAGGTGACTGAGGGGTGAACATCGCAAAGTAGCTTTTTATCGTAGCTACTTCCGTATTAACAGAGTCAAATTATCCTCTAATCCACCCAATGTCTTTATTATACCTTGCATCCTACTGGTTTAGCTTACTCTCAATTTGATCAAAATATTGATCAAAATGAGATTCCAATATATCAAAATGCTGGACCATTTCTTGATAGAAATTCTGATCAGCTCTAGGAGCAGGAGCTCCTTCTTCTCCCTTAGATCCTTGATCTCAATTAAAAACTGCATGAAAAGAAGTATTGGTAAAGTAAATAGGAAGCTAAGTAGGAGGATCAGGATGGATCAGGATGTAATTCTTTTTTAAAATGTAAACAACTAAATGTCATAAAGCCATATTTTTATTTCTCCTATTATGAGGAAGTCCAATATTAGAAAGCTTATAAATGTATTACATAATTAATTGAGCTACATCAATAGGAGTGTTGGTCATGATAAGGTACGTGACAGTAGATAATAGAAGAGTTAGGTTGATACGATCACCAGCTTTAGGTATAATAGAAGTTATCAAGACATGCTGGATGATCCTAGCTTTATGGTTCAAGGTATACACACAAAAACGATGATTGAATTAAGCAACACCTCTAAGAGTTTGATTAATTTCAAACTAATCAAAATTTGATCTTGAGATCATGGTGTGCGCCATAACCACTTCAGTTCTAAGATGAAGAAAGGTGCCTAAATCTTCCTTAGTTTTTTCTACTCACTGCTTAAAGACATATTAGGTCATCCTAGTGTGTTCTTCATTCACTCTCATGTTCATAAGGAAAAGATGAAATGTGCCATAATTATAAGCATAAATCAGGGTGAGGATAAAAGAGAATTGAGTTGGGGCATATAGAGGCATAACTGGAAAGTTAATGTCTCTTTAAATTATGAGACAAAATGGGGTAATTTTAGCTTCAATATAACGACAGTAGGCTTCCTTATTGTCTTTATAAAGAAAGTTCTCATTGAGTCTACCCAAATGAGATGAAGAGGATTTTGAAGTATGTGGATGCTTAATGCTATTGTCCATTTCTAGAGTAAGGACACAAGATGGTTTGAGAATGAAGACAATTGTGAAGAAAAACCATCTAATACCATTCATTTTAAAGAAAAATGACCTACAATACAATATGAAAATGCAATCGTACGGGATGAAATTAATTTTGTACAAATGAATAGAAATGGCCAAAAATAAAATGACTTTTCATAAATTGTCATTCCCAATATTTCATTTTGTATAGGATTTTTGACCATATGATCATATAGATAAACACCTATTTATCCACAATGATTAGAGTAAAAATAATCATATATGGTGGTTAGGTTCGTCCACATAAGAAACTGACAATATGATCGTATAGATGAAATAGGATTTCATACGTATGATCTGATAAAAAATAACTGACCATAAAAAAATATCCCCAATTATACAAACAAAAAATAACTTATTGAACAGATGATGATGACATCGTATAGTATAATATGCATTAAAAACTCAGTTTTGAGTGCTTAACTTAGAAAAAAATTATGTACAGTCTGCAAAATTTGTATAGTATGAAAAAGTTCATACAGTATGAAAGAAAATCAAAATGAATACATGATAAAAAACTCTATTAAAAAATAATTCACACAAAATCTCTGACAAAAAATAATTCTAATGGAAGAAAAAATACACGCAAATTAGAGAAATAAACAACAACTAACAATCAAAACAAACATATTAATATATTACAAATCCAATTTACATAAATTCTATTTTAAGCAATAAGATCAATCACACCTAATCTGCTTCTTAAGGTGCTAAATGTTTCAAAAGTTAACAGTTTTATGAAGTTATCTACAACTTGATTCTTAGTAGAAACATGGTGTAATTCAATTTCTTCTTTAGCCACATGATCTCTAATAAAGTGATGTCTTATATCTATAAGCTTGGTTCTATAATATTGGATAGGATTCTTTGTAATGCATATGACACTTGCATTATCATATAAAATTGGTATAGTGCCAAAAGTAAATCCTAAATTAATTAGTTATTAATTTAACCAAAGAACCTGTGCCACAGAACTACCTAAGGCAATGTATTCTGCTTCAGCAGTACAAAGGGCTACTGAATCTATTTTCTTCTAGACCAAGAAATTAAAGATTTTCCTATGAATTGGCAAGTTCCATAAGTACTTTTTTTATCAACCCTACATCCTGCAAAATTTGAACTAGAATATCAAATGATTTCAAATGAAGAGCTTTGCTTAGGATACCAAATCCCTAAGTTTTGAGTTCCTAAAAATATCTAAGAATTCTTTTAGCATAAGTCAGATGTGATTCCTTTTGATTAGATTGAAATCTAGCACTCAAAAAAACATTAAACATAATATATGGCCAACTAGCAGTAAATTAAAGTAATGATCCATTTATTCCTCTAAATTTCTTTTATTTAACAAATTTTTTATTAGAGTCCTTATGTAACTACACTAAGGAACTCATTGGTATACTCACTGGTTTAGCACTATCTATTTTATATTTCTTGAGGATGTTCTTAATATAATTTATTGACTAAGAAATATTCCTTCCTCGTTATGCTTTTTGCTAAAACTAAGAAAATATCTTAAGTCTCCCATCAAACTCATTTCAAATTCACTACTCATTATTTTTAAAAAATCATCACCTAGACTTTTATTGGTGGATTCAAACAACATATCATCAACATATATTTCAACAATGAGTATGTCATCACCTACCTTTTTTAAGAAGAGAGTGGCATCCACACTACCTTTAATAAATGATCTTTCTAATAGAAAAGTGCGTAGCCTCTCATACTAAACCATATATGCCATTTTTAGTCTATACAATGCCTTTTTAAATTTAACCACATGATTAGGGAATTTTGAATTTTTAAAACTTGGAGGTTGCTTAACATAAACATCCTCTTGTATCAACCCATTAAGAAAGGCACACTTAATATTTATTTAAAATAATTTAAAAACTTTAAAACAGACAAAAGTTTGTAATACCCTGATCGGTTCAAGTTTGGTTATAGGGGTAAAAGTTTCTTTAAAATCAATTCCTTCTATTTTATTATACCCCTTGGCCACCAATCTTGCCTTTTTTCTAACCACAACATCTGAATCATTTAAATATTTTTTAAGACCCACTTAGTTCTAATAACATATTAATCCTTAGGCCTTTCAATCAATTCCCAAATATCATTTTTAACAAATTGATTCAATTCTTCTTACATGGATAAAATCCAAAATTCATCAAAAAGTGCTTGATTTTTATTAGTGGGTTCAATCATTTGTATAAAGATAGAATGATTCACTTCTTTACTAAGACCATGCATAATTCTAACACCCTCACTTGGTTCACCTAAAAATAATTCTTTAGGGTTATTCTATTCTTTCTTTCAACAATCTGATTATGTTGAGGGGTCCTAAGTGCTAAAAATTATGATCAAATCCTTGCTATATACAAAAATCTTCAATTTTTTTTCATTTTTAAACTCTCCTTCATGATTTCTTTAAATTAATAAAATTTCACATCATAGTTTCCTTTGAATCCAAGTAGAAAAATTTCTAAATTCATCAGATGATTCACTTTTATGAGATAAGAATTTGACCCAATTGAATCTTAATAAATTGTTAATGAATACATACCCAAAAACATTACCTCCTAGACTTATAGTGCTAAATGGTCCAAAAAGATCTATGTAAATAATTTCTAGTGGTTTGCTAGTTCTAAGATATCTAATTGAATGAAAGGAGGACTTCACATGTTTTCTTAATTGATATGAATCACACAGGTGATCTTTAGTGAAGTCTAGTTTGGGTATCCCGCTAACCAATTCTTTATGGGACATCTTCCAAAGATTTTTCATGCTTCGGTGACAAAGTCTTCTATGCCATAACTATGATTCATCAGTGATTATTTTTAGACAAAAATTATTATAAGGTTTAACAAAATTTAAATCAAATATGTATATATTTACCCTATTTCTATGCAGCACATCAATTTCATTTTGGTTTATTATGCACCCTGCTGGAAAACATTTAACATTATAACCCTTATCACAAAATTAACAAATACTGAATAAGTTACGCTTTAAGCCTTCAACCAATAACACATTCTCAATAAAGAAATTATTCATGTTGCAAATCATACATGTACCTACCACTTTCCTTATGGTATTATCTCCCAGTGTCATTTTTCCTCCATTCCTGGCTTCCAGTGATATGAATTGTGTTGTGTCTCTAGTCATATACTACAAATATTTGTTGTCTAGATACCAAATGTTCTCACGAGGACTTGTATAAGAGTGTTTCTATAAAATTATCAAACTTTAGTCTTAGGAGCCCAAATGAATTTGGGTTCACCTCTTAGAAATGATAATCTAGATGGATGATTGATATGCTATGATTTATATAGCTTAGTTCTCCACACTAAATGTGTTCTATTATGAATTGTGCAAGTGTGAGAGATATGACCAATCATTCCAGATGAAAAACATTTAACAACATAAAAAAGGTTTATTAATCTATGTGAGTTATAATTTCTTTTCTTAAGTTTTGAAGTTTTAGGCTTCTCATAAGGATTGGAATATTATTCAAGTGTAGGGGGTGTCCTGTTTTACTCAAGAACTTTTAATTTCTCTTTAAGATATGAGTTTGTACTTTCTAAAACAACATTGTCAACTCTTAACTCATGTTTTGTTTTATTTGTTTCATCTATAAACACCTTATATTTATTTTCAAAACCAATATAGGATGTTTTTAATAAATTATGTTTCTTATTCAAATTATCAAAATCATCCAATAATTTCATGTGGTTTCTATCAATAGATTTGTGATTGTTCCTAAGGATTTCATGCTCTTTTTGTAAATTTAAATATTCTATGTTCAGTTTTACATGCAATTTTTTGAGTTTCTTATATGCAGTATGGATTTTCTCAGAAACTTCAAATAACTCATTATAGGATAAATCACATACCTCCTCTTGATCTGACTGATCAAGTTCTTTAGCTATTAAATACAAGTTTGTGACTTCATCCTCTACTCCTATTTATGATGAATTTGATGCTGAATTTGCCCAAAATGCTCTTTGTTGTATTTTCTTCCCCTTCCTAACATTAGTTTTCTCCTCAACTTTCTCCTTGCTAGGATTAGCTTTGAGATTCAGGCAATTAGATTTAATATGTCCAGACTTTATGCATTCATAAAAATTATGTCGTTAGAAACATTTGTTTTTTGTGGAATATACCCATATTCCATTATTGACTCTTTGTTGCTCTCCTTAAGAAACTTTTGAATTGCCTTATCATGAGTTCAACATCTACTTCATCCTTAGGTTATAACTAATCACTTTTTGGGTCATCCACTTTCAACTCAATGATTTTCTCCTTTCGCTTGTCACTTACATCAATCTGTCTTTGAGTCACTCCTTGCTTGTATGCAATCAGTGATCTAAGTAGATTATCAATAGAATAAATAGTTTGGTATTTTGACTCAGTTGTGGCAGTTATCTTTGCATCATAAAAAGTGGGTAAATAATATAGAATTTTATTAAATTTCAGAATTTGTTAGTTCCCTATCTAAAGCATGCAATGAGATGACTATCTGGATAAAATAAATAAACATGTCGGAGATTGATTCATTTAATTTCATGCAAAAGCATTTATAGATATGTAATAGAATATTCAATCTAAATTATTTCACCTCATTTGTTCCTTCATATAAATATGCAATGTCTATCCCGATTTCCTTTTTCAAATTTTTAGGTTGAAATATATATATATATAGTCCTCAGATTTTAGGGTGAAGAAAAAATTATTTAAATATTTTGCATTTAATTGAGCAAGATTTTTTTCCTCTACTATCCAATCAATAAATGGTATTTTAGTCCATATACCATCATTAAGTCTAGTTGGTATGGTGTAACCTTCATGTACTAAAATCCATATGTGATAGTCAAGTGATTCAAGAAAAGTAGACATATGAGTTTTCTAAAATTCGAAAGTAATATTATCAAACATTGGTGGTCTAGTGATTGAATATCCTTCAATAGTATTATGGTTTCCTAAAGTAGCCATGATCATTTTCAAAAAGTTGTCTAAACCTAAATTTTTGAAAATAGGTGTTGATACCACTTGAAAGTTCGAGTAGGTTGTCAGACCTAACAGAATTGTTCCAAGGCTAATTAAGAGGGGGGGTGAATTAGTAATTTAAAAATGATATTAGAAATTTAGAAACAAAATAAATATATTTGGCATAATGATAGATTTCTCATATAAGATTTTTCTACTATAGAAAAATAAAAGTGCAGAAAATAAAAAATAGAGTAGAAAGCAAAGAACATATGAACGCCAAATTTTATAGCAGTTCAATCCACCTAGACCTATGTCCACTCTCTGAAAACTCCTTCCGTTATTGCACTACATCAAATTGACTCTCCTTTTGCTCCCACAATTAGGTGGAGAAGCCCTTACAATAATCTCTCTTCCACCAACTTGATGCAATAGAGTGCCTATATCCTTTCTTACCCTCATGGTGATGGCAAAGTACCAATATCCTTTCTCATATTCCTGGTGATGGTAGAGTACCAACATCCTTTCTCACTCTCCTAGTGACAGCAGAGTACCAACATCCTTTCTTACCCTCCTAGTGATGGTAAAGTACTAACATCCTTTTTCACCCTCCTGATGATAGCAAAGTATCATGACCTTCTTTGAAAGTCTTCTTTTCAAAAGCCTTCAAGGAAGTAGGGAGAAACTTGAAGAACCAATAAGAGATCTTTACCTTTGAGTAACCTTATGAATCCCATCACAAATTTCTCTCAAAAAGATCTCTCAATCTTCACTCCTAAAACACTCTCCCAAACACTCTCCTTTTCACTCTTGAAAGAAATTCACAATTATAACTCTAGAAGATTAATGGAGATAGTTTTAGGACCCTTATATATGAAAGACAAGAAAAACCGTCTAGAAAACTAAACATTTCAACTTGAACGTACTCAGATAGTATAGTACAATCGTATATCATACAGTACAATCTCCGATCATATGTACGAACAATTCAAAACTTCATGTATGATTCTATATGAACCTATTTTTTTTACTCTGTCAGTCGTTTGTGTGAATTGACATTGTATGGTATGAACAATTCAAAACAGAACAAGTTCCTCCGGTACAATTATGTACGAATCTTTTTCATACTATGTGAGTTGTTTGTACGAATAATAGATCATACAGTATGAACTATTAAATCAAGTCATGCTTTGTATGGTATTAATATGGATGAACCTATTTCATACTCTGGATGTTTTTTGTACAAACACAATTTTGCACAATACGAACAGTTCAAAAATTTATGTGCCCTATTGGACAAACTAGTAAGCACCTAGTTCATACTCTGGATATCATTTGTATGAACACAACTTTATATAGTATGAACAATACAAATAAAATTTCACAGGCATGATTTGATTAAATTCATTTTGGAGGAACTACCAAGACAAACTGTCTTGTATGATTTGAAAATTATACATTACAATTAGTTTTAAAAATTAAGTTTTGACTCACTCCACTAGTGTGTATTTGTATGATTACCCAATTACAATCACACTCTCTTAGACTCAAGAAAAATAGAAAAAGTACATACTCATTACAAGAAACCCTAACCTAATATGCCTTGAAGTCTTCAGTAGTATGTAGTATAATTTTCCTGAAATTTTAGTACACACAAAAAATACAAAGAAAATATATTCATTGTATATTAGGAGAAACAGTAATCAACATACTAATATTTTGGTATCATTAAAAGATCACATGATATAAAACTTAATCTTGAAATCTAAGTTGCAACAAATATATCCTATAATGAGTAATTTGTTGAAGTTGTCTACTATTTTGATTTGTAGAAGGCTTAAGAGATATATAGATTTGAATTTAAGTATTAATGAATTGAAGATTATTTTAAGTGTTAATTAATTACTACCGTTATTTACACCATGCTAGTAAAGTTTATTTCTCCTTTCGTAAGCCTAGGTTACCTAGAAATAACCGGTACTAATTATGTGACTTAATTAAGATTTGATGGTTAATAATTTTTAAATTAAACTTATTTAATGATAGATTTAAAGGTTGGGTTTAATATTTTCTTAAATTTAAAGTTAATTATAGAATTTTAGATTTTATGTAATTATTTAATATATTAAATTAAGGGGTCAAAATTTGACTTTTTGATTAAGGTTAATTTATGTAGTTTTAATATTTTACTTAAATATTAGTCCTTAAGAAGAGTAATTAAACACTAAGTTTGCTGGAATTGGATTTTTTTAAATTAAGCTATGAATTTTTAAAGTTTTGGGTTAAATTTGACATATGGTTGACAAAAAAGTTAACTTTTTTGACTTTGACTTAATTATGAGTTTTTACATTTTTAATAAATATTACAACTTAAGTGGATTTTAATTGCTTTGAGTTTAATTAATTTTAATTTTTTTTTAAATTAGTTATGAATTTTCAAAATTTAACCATTTAATTGAATTTTAAAATTGATTTAATTAAAGGGCTCTTAATGATTTAAATTCCAATTGATTTCAAACTACCTTAAATAACTCTCAAAGGTTAGTAATGACCTATTGGATGTGTTTTTAAATTATTTGGAATTTTTGAATATTTTAATTAATTAAATTACTTAAACATTAATTTTTATTAAAAATTAAATTAAGCTTAAAATTGAAATCCAATTAAGGGGATTTTAATTTTCTTGAGTTAAAGATTTAGTTTTAGTCAATTTGATATATTATTTATAATTTTTAGATTTAATTTGAATTAATTGGAATTTTTAGAAGTTTTGAGCTTAATTAAAGAAATAACTTTGAATTAATTAAGTAATTAACTTAATGATTTTTAAAATCAATGAGAATTTCCCCTAGGGAAGAAAATGTCACTTAGTTTAAGTATTTCAAGTTTTATACCTATTGGATGTAAATTTGATTTTCTAAAATTTTTCTAAACTCATTAGACAAGTCTTTAATTATTTTCCTTAATGTTCACTATATTGTATGGGTTTGCAAATCAAGGTTACTAGCCCTAAAACATAGAAAAAATGTAATCACATCACATCATTCAAAGAAACATAGAACTATGAGAAACCTAAAACTAGGTGTATTTGAATTCCTAAAGATGAAATTCAAGACATTCCTTAAATAATTGGAAAATTTATTAATGTATAATTAGAAATATAATTGCTCATTGATTAATCACCATTCCACATTAAATCCATTCAATCATGTTAATCTCAGTTTAAAATTTTAGAAATTATTCAAATGCATTAAAAAGATTTAAAATGTATCAATAAAATTAATTTCTCGAAAACCTAAATATAAAAACATAGAACATAAATTTTATAAATTCAAAAAGTTATTAAAAATAAGTTCAAATAATTTTGGAAAACTCTCTAGACATCAAAAATGTTTAAAAATATTTTTTATCAAAATTTTAAAATATTTGGATTTATATTTAATTAAAATTAATTAAATTTCATATATCTAATATTTAAAATAATCAAAATATATAAAACATTTTAAAAAAAATTTAATTTTAAATAAAATCATACAAAATTTTGAGCAAAATAATAGATTAAACATTTTTTTTAAATGAATTTTTATTGATTTCTTAGAAATTATGTTAATTAAATGGTTTTAAAGTTAAATTAAAACCATTTAAATCAATTGGCAGTGCTGGTCGCAGTGGGAGAACACGTGGTAGTTTATGAGATTCAAAATTGGCATTGATTTTGCGGTGGTGCAATCATTTTCATTTGATTAAAATGGTGGCGGTCCATGCTATTTTACTAATTTGCATTAACATGCCGCGCCATTAGATCCATCACAATTTTGAAATGAAGGCTAAGATCGTTTCGAAAAGGAAATAAACTACAGGATCAGATATGGGGTTTAAAATTCAATCATAATGGCAATATTTAAACCATTGATCAGCATATCAATGGCTCAAAGCATGCATAACCTTTGAAGAAGTTGGGATCAATGTAGTCGGAATCACATTGTTAGAGAGGTTTGACCAGCTGTTCTTGACATGGGAAGTAGAGAAGTGATTTTTGGGAGCTCAAATGATGAACAACCGGGCTTTGGGAAGGCTTAAGTAGAGAGAGAATGTAATATTATTCAATTAGCTCTCTTCTTAATTCAAAAGCCCTAAAGTTATAGGGGATGATTGAGAATGATTTAGAAACTTCACTTGATGCATGCCATATGTCCTAAATAGTTAGAGGGGTAGTTGGGACAATTAAGAGGACAATGAGTTAGAAAGTGCTCCTTATCCTCACATGAGCTCTTGAGACCACAAGGCTTGCTTAAACACTAATCCAAAGCTTAAGTTTGGTTTAAGAATATTCTAGAGAATGTTTAAGGCTCCAAGAGTGACTATGAATAGAGTAAAATGGGTTAGAGATGGAGGTTTGATCATTTAAAGTTATATAAGCTATTTTTTGACTGTTTGATCGAGCAAACAGTCAACATAAGCTTAGGTAGACATGGGGAGAGTATGGTTAGCTTCTTGAATGTGTGGCCAAAAATTTTGAAGGTATGGGTCTAAAGTATGAGCAAAGAAAAGGTACAATAATGGAGTTTGACCACATTTTGGTGGGTTGACTTGGTCAAATTTTCCAAGCTTTGACTCGTGATGAGTTATGGGATATCCAAGTTATTAAATAACATATATTTGATGGTTATTAAAGAAATATGATTAAAGTTTGAATGTAAGATCATATGTAATGGGTAGTTTGACCACTCTTTTTTTTTTTGAAGAATGCAATAGCAATTCAATGAAAAGAACTAGATATAAGCTAAAGTAAGGGCTCACATTCCTTCTTCAATAAAGAACAAAGAGAAGGAGGATTGTTAGCAAAAGAGGAACTATCAAAACAAAAGTTGTTATCTAAAGCCAAAGTAGCACACATATCGGCTACCTTATTACAATCTCTATGAACATGGTGTAAAATTACCTTATTGAAATCGGCCAAGAAAAGTATATCTTCCTCAATCCGATAGTAGCATTGCCATTTAGCCTTATTCAAATAATGTTGAATGAATTTGATAACATTGAGGTTATCACCTTCTATTATCACCCCTTTGCTCTCAAGCATCCACGGTTGAATGAGTCTTCTAATTGTCATTACAGCATCCAATTTTAGATGAGCTATATCCAAATGAGTTCTTCTTTCACCAAAAGCAATCAATAATCTCCTTTTATAATCTCGAAAGCAACCTCCAATTCCAACACTATAAGAAGTTAGGAGAGATGCATCAACATTGATCTTAATCCAACCAAGCAGTGGAGGGTGCCAAATGTTTTGGAACTCCCTAAGGAGATTAGCTCCCTAGCTATCTATGAGTGGATTAGATATTTTAAAAACTGAAGACATAACATTTGCTGTTGTAACTGAAATAGAACTTGCAGTTTTTCCATGTTTAACATCATTTCTATTTATCCAATTTAAGTACACCGTATTGCAATAAAGAACGACTGTATTAGGTGCAAAACTAGATAGAGTCCTCAGTTCACATAAGCACTCATCCAGAGAATTAAAAATAGGGATATAGAACCCCCATTCTTGTATCTTTCTGATGATATCCTGCAGATGATTGCACCGGATAGCAATGTGTTCCAAATTTTCAACTTCTTGACAACCCCTAGCACATAAATCCTCATTTGTAAGCTTCCTATATTTTAAGAATTAATTTGTTGGGATGTAAGCTTTACTCATTCTCCACCAAAATAGTTCTACCCGAGCTGAAAGTTTTAATTTTTTTAAACGTGTATAAAATCCCATATCATCTTCAGCACTGTTGCATTTGCTGCAGGCTTCATATGCACGGGCTATGATAGATTTGCCAGAAAGAAAGAAAATATCTTCCAAGTAATCCTCATTTTCATTTCTATCAATCGAAACCTGTGAGATGATAGTGATAAGATCTTCATGGAAGAAGCAATGCAATTCTTCAAGACCACAGCAACCATTCACATTAATAAAATGGCTGAGTTTTAAACCTTCCAGTCCCAAGCAATTTGCAATGATTTGTCTTTCATTTAAACATTTGTCTAACAACCAAATATCATTAAGAATATCAGTTTTCCTTCTATTAACCACTCTCCACCTTAATAAAGGGTTTAAGTATTCGGCACCTTCATTCAAAATCTTCCAAGCAATTGAACTACCATTCCTGCATTTAGCTT
Source organism: Dendrobium catenatum (assembly GCF_001605985.2). Lineage (NCBI taxonomy): Eukaryota > Viridiplantae > Streptophyta > Magnoliopsida > Asparagales > Orchidaceae > Dendrobium > Dendrobium catenatum. The sequence continues at coordinate 96,788 of NW_021319187.1, forward strand.
TCCACAAATTGTCTCCATATTTAGTTGTAATAACTTGATGTAGTAAAGAATCATGGTTTTGTAGCAATCTCCAGGACAACCTTGCTTTAAGAGGTCCAGCTCTACTAACCGCTGAGTGAAAATTCAAACCTCCTTTAGCTTTTGATTTACAAAGAGTTTTCCAAGCAATGTAGTGCATACCCTTCTTTTCATTCCTCTTATGCCAAATAAAATTTCTACAACTTTTATCAACCTCTTGTAACATCTTCCTTGGGACCAAAGTATGTGCAGAATCAAAATTTGGAAGAGTTAAAAGACAAGTCTTAGCAAGTGTAAATTTACCCGCCAAAGACAAGCATTTACTTCCCCACGTGTTCAGCTTTTGCACAATTTTATCCATAAGAAATTGGAAATCAGATCTCAAAGGTCTTCTCAGCAACAATTTAACACCTAAATACTGCAATTCTTTGATAGTTTTGAATTCCAAAATTTTCTTCACCCGTGAAATGTCAGCTCTATTCATTCCCTTGCTAAACAAAATTTGAGATTTGGAATTATTAACTTTCAATCCTGTCCAGGAATAGAATTCCAGCTTAATGCTTTTCAATTTAACAGCCAGATGTTTTGAAGCTTGAGAGAAGATCAATACATCGTCAGCAAACAACAGATGGCTAACCTTTTGAGCTCAATGTGAAACTTGAATTCCCAAATATTTACCTCTTTGTTTCATTGCTAAAGAGAAAAGCTGAGAACAAATAATATAAAGATATGGCGAAAGAGGGCATCCTTGCCGAAAGCCATTTTCTGCAGTAATCCATTTAGAAGCTCTACCATTAACAATAAAGGAGAATATGGAATTTCTAACACATTCCATAATAAGCATAGACATTTTCCACGGCATGCCAAACATTTCTAGGACTTGAGATAATGTCTCCCAACTCATACTATCGTAGGCTTGTTCCATGTCAAGCTTAACCTCCATTAAACCTTTTTTCTTTTCAAAATTCTAAGCTTGTGAAGAACCTCATGAGCTAGTAGACAATGATCAGACATTGATCTACCATTAAGAAACGCAACTTGTTCTTCAGTGATACATTTTGAAATATAACTTTTCATTCTATTTAAAATCATGGTTGTCACAATCTTATAAGTTGTTTGACACAAACTTATAGGCCTAAAGTTGGACGGAGCAATAGGCTTTTTGATTTTAGGAATTAGAACAATTATTGTATCCTTCCATTCATTATGCATACAACTAGTTTTAAAAATCTATCGATAGCCTTCCACGTATCCTCCTCAATAATTTTCCAGTAAAATTTGAAAAAAGAAGTTGTAATGGCATCTAAACCAGGGGATTTGTTGTTACCTTGATTGAAAACAGCTTTGACCAGTTCTTCTTTGGTGAAATTAGCATCCAAAAGATTTGCATCTTCATGAGAAATTTTCAGATTTTCAAGAATTGAAGGCCATCCAGCTAGTTTGCATTCCCTTGCTGTCCATTTTTTCTAAAAAAATTATAAAAAATAGCTTCAATTGCTCAAAATCTTCTACAATAGTATCATTCTCATCCTTGATTTGCCAAATCAGATTACTATTCCTCTTGGCCAAAGCATACTGATGAAAATATCTAGAATTCATATCACCTTCTTGATGCCATCTGATTTTTGCTCTTTGATTCCACCAAGTAGATAGTCTTCCTAAAGTCACATTTAGCTCATGGATTTTGTTTCTCAAAAGTTTCAGCTTGTCTGCCGTGAGTCCTTCTTCACTAGATTCTTCAAACTGCAGCTGAAGGATATCCCTTTTCAGCTCATGTTTCAGAAAATTCAGTTCTTTGCACTTGTTTTTATTCCAAAAAAAGAGAGTTTTCAATGTTCTTCTTAACTTTCTTTGAAGGATTTCAGCATCGGTACCAAAATCAAATTTTTTCCATGACTTTAATGCAATGTTCCAAGTAGCTGGATAAGATTTCCAGGTGTCTTCAAATCTAAAAAATTTAAATTTCTAATTTTGAGGCTCAACCATATTAAGAGAGATGGGAGCATGGTCTGAAGCAACTCTAGATAAGGGACGAACCTTAGCCATTGGGATTTTGTGAAGAGCTACAGAATTTAATATACATCTATCTAACCTCTCCCAAATTCTTGAACTGCCTTCTTTATTATTACACCAAGTAAAGCTTGGACCCACAAAACCAATATCATGGAAGTCATTATTTGTTAAAAACCTCTTCATCTCTTTAGGACCATTAGAGAAATGGAACCTCTTCCCACCCTTCTTATCCTCCTTAGAGAGGATACAATTGAAATCTCCTCCTATGATAGCTGGAACATCACCAATCACACAATCTTCAAGACCTTGCCAAAGACTTCAACGAGTTTGAAAATCCTTTCCCCATAAACAGTATCTACATTCCACTTTCCCAAAGCATTGATGTTAAGAGTTCCCATTATCAAATGGGAAGAATGCTCATTGACTTAAAAAGAAGCCATAGCTCTTTTCCACATAACCAGGATTCCGCCTGAAGTGCCACCACATGATGATGAAAGTAATCCCATTCATTTCCAATAATCAAATTGAAATCATTCCTATCTAGAGAGGACCTCTTTGTTTCAGTTAGACAAACAAAAAAATCCTCATTGTCTTTCACAATCTCCCTAAGATATAAGGAGGCCTCCCTCTTCCAAGCCCCCCTACAATTCCAAAAAATAATGGAAGCCATTAAGAAACAATAGGAGAATTATCCCCTATCATTTTGCTATTTTTCTTCTCTCCTCTCCTCTCCTCTTCCATTGATCTGATTCCATTGGTCCCAAGGATCTCAATTCTTTGGATAATTTGAATTTGCCTGAATTTGTTAAAGATAATAATTGGTCTCTAATATCTTGCAAAGTATTAGAAGAAATCATATCTAGATTAATAGCAGCATCAACAAAATCCTCAGTTTTGGATTCCTTATGCATTTCAGTAGTAGCCATCTCTATGACTTCCCCTTCCACAAGATCATTTTCTAGAGCTTGAAATTTATTCAAAATAGTTGGAATTTCCAGAATCTGAGTATCTTCAGCATCAATTACATCTTCTGAAATATTTGATTTGCATTGTAATTCTTCCGAAGTAATTGGATCACTCAATAGACCATCATCTTGAATTTGTTTCACATTACGAACAGGTTTATACACCTGTCTAACTTGAGCATTTGATCCATTATTTCTTTTGGCATTCCTAAATCTTCTATTTCTGAAATTAACATGAATCCATGGGCCATACTCATCACTTCCTTGCTGATTTAAACCTTCGTCCTTCACATCACAACTCTGTTTCAATACTTCCCTTGCTTCATGTATATTTTTCTCCTTAGCCGGTTGTGAAATAACTTCTGGACAGACTGTCTTGTTGTGTCTAACCCTTCCAAAATGATAACAAAGAGAAGTCAACTTCTCATACTCAACTCTTTGAAATGTTCTTCCATGTAGCCCTTCTATCCACACACCCTTAGGAAGTTTTCTTTACAGATCAATACGAACACAGCATCGAGCATACTCCCTCTTCCCCCATTTGAAAGAGTTCCCATCAAGTAACATAGGAGTTCTAATCATGGAAGAAATCATAGGAGTATTTTCCTCATCCCAACAACTTAAGGTTAGACGAGGAAATCAAATCCACACCAGAGATGTAATACCTTTTAATGATTCCATAGAGAAGGAAGAAGACCATCTATCCATTCCATTAATGTGATTTCCAATATACTAGAGACCCCCACTTAACACTTCCTCCATGGATTCAATGTTAGAAAAAGAACATAGAATCCAGTTACGTCCCAACGTAGTTAGGTGAAAACTGCCATACTAGCTCCATTGTCGTCTAAGTTCTTGGCTACAAACAGAGAAAGTGATATCCTGCCCAAGCACCTTGATTACCAGTGATTTGTTCAAAACTTGAGAATTGGCCAATTCCTTCTCTGGATTAAGCTTTACTGCCATTCCATCTTCAGATAACTGGGTGGAATTTATATTATAATTCAACTTGATGTGTTGAGTTTTTTGCCAGGCTGACGTGAAATTGTTTATAAGGACAGGTTTGGCATGAAGTTCGACAACAGCATCTACAATATTACCATCTTGCTCAAAAGCAATCGAGAGATTTTTATTAACTTGTTTCTGAATTTTTAATTCTTGCATACCCGTGAATTTATTAACTTTTAGAACTAAATTTGAATATGAATTTGATTATGTAACCAGGTTTTCAGACAAAACTAGTTTTACAGTTTCCTCAATGTTCCGATCATCAAGAATTCCTTTTCCTTTACCTTCCACTATAGGTTCTAATCTCAAAGGAGGCCTATAACCTTCTTTAATAACAAGATTAGAAGATGTCCTTACCTTTGCTTGATCAATAGAATCACTGTGAATCTTGATGATTTTGTGATCAGAAGATTTGAATGGTTGTTTGGCCACTCATAGTGGTTTAATTAATTGAAATAACATAATGATTTAACTTCAAATGGATTTGAATATGCTTAAGACATATATTAGAGTATAATTAAAGTTTTAAGTATTTGATTTGTTTAGATGAAGTGATTTGAACCAAATAGGTCAAATTTGACTAGACTTAGGCTCAGTTAACCAAGTCAACTATTGATTGGGTCAGGGTGACAAGTCAGCCCCAAATCAGTAGGGGTGTGTTCAATGGAATTTTGATAAGATTTTAATGCTTTTTAGGTATGATCTAATGTATAAAGGGCTTAAAGGTTTATATGGTTGACTAGGTCAATTAAGTCAAACTAGGGGTTGGGTTTGGGCTCAAAAATTTTGATTTAATCATATAAGACCAAAGGATGTGGTTTCAAGGGCAAGGATGGTCATTTAAGTGAAAATAACTATTTGGGCCCTTAAGGGGCTATTTTTTATGGGTTCTAAATTTTTGATGATATTAGATAACAAAACTGAATGTTAGGATTAGATGATAAAACTAAAAGTTTAATCTTGATTATAATAGTCAAAATTTGGGATGAACTATATATGATTCTGATCGGTCAAAATGATTTTCTATCAGTATTCAACTATTAAATCTAAATAAGATATCATTCAATTCATTTTTTAAATCACAATAGTAAATGATGTATCTCTTGAGGGAGAGAAAATATAATTTATTAATAATTGATTGATTATGATAATATTGATCATCATTGATTTGTATTTTCTCAAAGAAATTTAATTGAGTTTAAAATTCATTTTTGAAAAGTAGAAATGGGTTCTAAATTTCCTGCACACACAAGCCCTAACAGTTAATTATATTATAGGAGGTTTAATTCCGTATGAATACTCTCAATTAGAATAAAGACATAAATTTTTTTTAGAGATTTTTAAGGAGTGATCAAAGGAAGTGAGATTTTAATATAAACTGGGACTAGGTAAAAAAAATTGAACATTTATTTCTAATGGTAAAAGGAAGAAAAGTAGGAGGTGCTTTAGGATTCTGAAATATTTTAGAGGCACCCCAATATACCCTATATATTGGGCTTTAAATTTATAATCAAAGAGATATTTAAATTTGAGTTAATCAATTTATTAAAAAGTTGGGATTAGATTCCAGAAAGGTGGGAACTTATGATTTTGGGTTTGCCCTAGATCCTAAGTCTAAATTAGGCACTTAGTGATAGTAGTTAAAAACTAGATAATACAGTGCAAAACTTAGACTTAACCCGGCCAAGATTGGGGAGACAACTAACCATCTGAGTAATTTAAAATCCATGAATCCAATCTTTAATGAAAGAGTGGTAGGATGTTAATTAAAGTTTTGAGGGGTTGGGTCTGACATCTAGACCAGATTCTAATTGGCCCCTTGACTTGTGTAGGGTGAATATGCTTAAAAGAAAATGTGATTAATATTTATTCTCTTTTAATTAGTTTCTAATGTAATGCATGCTGATTAACACTTCTATGCATAAAACGAGTATGAAAAAATTTTATGATGGCTTTAAAATATATTTTTACCTAGAGATTATACAACATCCTCTTGATAGAACTATACCTTAATAGGTCAGGTGAAATGCCAAAACCTATAGGCGGGGAGGTACATAACAAGATAGAAAAAATTTAATATGTATGCATGAAAAATCCTTGGTAGACCTGAGCTTACTTCTTAGAGCATTAGAGTTTCTATATGAGCCAAAAAAATTATTTAAATTTTTAATAAAAAGGATTTTATTTATACCCTCAAGAGCCTCCACATATCATGAATCAGAGGTCATTTGATTGGGTTTTGAGAAGATTAAAAAATCACTTAAAAAGTTTTAAGGACATAAGCCTTTAACTTTAAAATTTAGTTTGGAAATCTTGATTTGATTTGGATTATTGATTTCATTAATTGAGTTTGAAAAACCCATGTTAGTAATAATTAACTAGATGATTGAAGCTGATTGGGTAAGGGAAATTAGGTAGTGATCACTTGGTAATAATGCACTGAACTGGGCAATGCATTGAATCACTTAACTAAAGTGCAAAGCTATAGTTGTAAGGGATTAAAGATTGATATCAATTGGAGGGATTGAAGTTAATTTAATATAACTGGGTTTGATTAATATTTGTTTGAAGATTGATTGAAGCTTAATTAGAGTATAGGCTAAGGGATAAATTGAAGTTTGGATTAATTAAAATTTGGGTTGATTGCGGTTTGAATTGATTGAAGTCTGGGTTTATTGAATACTAGAATAAAGCTTAGATTGAGATATAGATTAAAGTTTAGATTGAAGTGTTTAGGTTGAAGTCTGGGTTGTTATCTAGATTAAAATCTAATATGAAGTATGAATACAAGTCTGGATTTGAGGTTTGAATTGGAATCTAGATTGGGATTTGAATTGAGCTCTAGATGATTGAAAATTATAAACCATCATATCAATAAGTAGAAGTCTGGATAGGTCATGATGACCTCATATAAAAATGTGGTAAACAAACACATGACTAGAGTTTTGAAGCAATTCATCACACTGGAGGTTAGGGTAGGAGGCAAGTAAACATTTGGAGATAACACCACCAAAAAAGTGGTAGGGTCAAGTATGATTGGTAATTTAAAAAAAAAATATTATTATTAAATTTTTTTACTAGTAGAAGGCTTGAAAATGTATATGCTTGATTTGACAAATATTTTCACATTAATTTGTTTAGTATTATCCAATTGTGTGACAAATATTTTCACATTAATTTTTTATCTACTAGTTGTTTGACTAGTTTAAATGGAAATACTATTTTAGAAGGAAAGAGAATTAATAATGTTTATATGCTTGATTTGAACTGTATTGAATCTACTAAAGCTCTTTACTTGGAAACCATTATTGATTAATCCAATTTATGGAATAGGATACTATGTCATGCAGGCATGAAAACTATTAGGAAGATAACATTTGTCACACAATTGGCATACCAAAACTAGACTTTTCTAAGGACCATCTATGTGATGCCTGACAATTAGGAAAATAAATCAAAACCTCTTTCCACTCAATCAAGGTCATTATTACCTATAAACCCTTAGAATAGCTTCACATGGATTTGTTTGGACTAGTTAGCACTGCTAGCTTAGGCAAAAAAGTTTATGGATATGTAATTGTTGATGATTACTTGAGGTTTACTTGGATTAAGTTTTTATCACATAAAATTAAATCGTTTGAGGAGTTTAAAACATTTTCCACATAGATTCCTTAAAATATTAGGATATGAAATTTTAACATTTCAAAGTGATCTTGGTGGAAAATTTAAAAAGATAAATTTGAATCATATTATATAGAGCTAGGAATAGAACACAATTTTTCATACCCTTGAATACCATAGTAGAATGGGTTTGTTGAATGAAAATATAGAACCCTCGTAGAAGATACTAGAGCCATGATATATGAGTACTCACTTCCTAAGTATTTCTATGCAAAACTAGTGAACACTACTTGTTATGTTATAAATAGGGTTAATATTAGATCCAAACTCAATAAGACACCCTATGAATTACACAAAGGTAGAACACCTAATCTCTCTCATCTTCATGTCTTCGGATGTAAGGTGTTTATTCTAAATAATAGAAAATCTTCATTAGGAAAATTTAACCCTAAATATGATAAAGGAGTTTTTCTAGGATATTTAATTATAGGGAAAGCCTATATAGTCTTCAATAAGAGGACATTAACTGTAGAAGATATCACCATATAGTGTTTAATGAATATGATAAATTGGTTGAGCCTTATGTTAGAAGAAGAAATTAGAGGAGAACTATAGAAGAGGATGCCTAGAGATTGGAAATATTCTTCTAGTCACCCTAGGGAACTTATCTTAAGAAACTAATCTAAAGGTCTTATAACTAGGCATGGACTTAGAAAGTAGGTAAGCCATTCAACGTTCATTTCAATGGTAGAACCCTCAAACATAGATCAAGCTTTATCTGATGAATTATGGATTCTAGCAATACAAGAAGAGTTGAGTTAGTTTGTTAGAAATGATGTTTGGGAGTTGGTGAGTACTTAAAGACCAGAGTGTTGTATGAACCAAACAAATTTTTAAGAATAAAATAAATGACTCTAGGATAGTAATTAGAAGTAAGACTAGATTAATAGCTAAGGGGTATAATCAAATTGAGGAAATTGACTTTGAAGAGACCTTCGTAATTGTAGCAAGACTATAACCCATTAAAATAATATTAGCCTTTCGCTGATTTAAGGGATTCAAGGTATACCAAATGGATGTTAAAAGTGTCTTCATAAATAGGGTGATTAAAGAAGATAAATATGCTGAGAAACCCCTAGGATGTGAGAATTCTAAATTTTCTAATCATTTATTCAAACCATAGAAGTTAGAATACGGATTGAAGTAAATACTTTTGGCCTTGTATGAAAAGCTGAGCACTTTCTTTCTAGATAGATAGTTTGTTAAGGGCAGTATAGACACCACCCTGTTATAAAGAAAGAAGGAGAAGACCTACTCATAGTTTTAATCTATATTGATGATATATTGTTTGTATCTTCAATAAAAAGCTATGTGATAAATTATCAAAAATTATGAGTAAGATGTTTGAAATGAGCATAATGGGAGAGCGTACTTATTTCATTGAATTTAGCGTAAAGCAAAGGGTTGATGGAACTATCCTTAGCTAATCAAAGTGTACTAAAGATATTTTTAAGAAATAAGAAATGGAAAGTGTTATGGAAATAAATACTTCTGTGAATTATACTATTCAATTACATAAGGATCCAAAGGGAAATTCAGTTAATCAGAAGAAGTATAAAGGGATAATTGGATCACTCATTTACTTGATTGCCAATAGACTTGATATTATGTTTAGTGTTTTTCTCTATACTAGATTTTAGGCTAATCCCAAAAAATTCCACATTGGTGTTGTTAAAAGAATTCTTAAATAACTTCTAGGAACCCAAAACTTAAGAATCTTGTATCCTAGATATAGCACCTCTTTTGAAATCATATGATATTCTTATACAAACTTTTCACGTAGTAGAGTTGATAGGATACATAATTCTAGAACTTACCAATTCATAAGATAATCTTTAGTCTTCTGGTCCAGTATAAAATAAAATTTGGAAACCCTATCTATTGTTAAAGGAGAATACATAGCTTTAGGGAGTTGTGTTGCATAATTCTTATAGTTAAAATAAAAAATCCTAGATCTTGGATTATCTGTATGCACCATTCAAATTATGTGTAATAACAACAATTCCAGTTCCATGTCAAAGAATCATATCCATCATTTGAGGACCAAAAATATATAAATTATGCTCCATTTAATTAGAGATCATGTGACAAAAGGGGATATAGGGCTACATCATATAGCTATTGAAAACCAATTGGCAGATATATTTATAAAGCCTCTAGCATTTTAAACCTTTAATACATTAAGGACTAGAGTATGTGTTATAGATATTCATTCTTGAATAAGGGTGATTTGAAAAAAAAAATTATATGTTTTTGTGTGATTTTCTTTATGATTGTTCATATTGTTACTTTCATTTTTGTGATTTATTTTATGTTTTTTTATGAAGCTTTCCTTATTATCACACACCGCTTTATGTATTTCGTTCACATCGTGTTGTATGATTTAACTTCGTACTACACGATATTCACAAAAGTATCAAATCACTGCAAATAATACATCCAACGACACAGATTGATCAATCATTGGTGATCATAATGTATGAACACCAACTTCATATTGTATAATACACTTGGAAGTATATATTGGTTAAATTTATTTTGGCCAGTAAAATATTTAAAATCATTTTATATTGTACACACACTTGTTCATACAAAATGATTTGACCAGTCAACGATCATCTTGTCTGACCCCTCAGGATGAACGTCTTCTCTCTAATCATCCAGTATGATTCTGATTATAGTGTATAATGAGACCACCTTTTTGACTGATTGGACCAGATAAAATTTATTGTATTTGATCATACTATATGATATATCTATTATACTGTATGATATGGACAATCTATTTAAGGAGAGAGAAATCTAATTTTTTTCACTCAATTCTTATTCCACTATTCTTCTCCTCTTCTTTAAGATCTTAATTCTTGAAATGGCCATAGGAAAGCATTCACGAGCCCTCATCAGAAGTTCCTCCCGACAACCTTTCAATCCTCGAATTGCCGACACCACTGACAAAGAGTCATACAATCAATACAAAATTTCCTTTATCACCCCATCAATAATCATAAATCAGGAAGTTTAAAAACTTCCAGGAACTCTCTTTCTCTCTCTCTCTCTCTCATTACTCTTACCACCCTTCAGTTCATTCTCTCTCTTGACTATCCATTAAATTTTAAACTTCTATTTGAATTCTTTGCTAGTCTCTGAATTAATAGTGAGGGTACTACTCTCCAAAAATGTCAATAGGAGGCCTGTTGAAATTACCTATCAAGATTTACATGAATTCCTCCATCTTTCTACAACTGGCGAAATAGTTCACCTTGTCGCTTTGAACACCAACTATAATTGGACCCTTTCAAACACTACCCTTAGGGAATGTAATGTTAGATACCACATCCCAATGTCAATACCTTAGTACATGATACTAGAATTATTTAGAATATCCTTCACAACTCAATAATTCTAAAAGTTGGGGATCAAATTAAATCACACCTCTTTTATCCATGACTACCTACTTCATAATGGCTGAAATAGAATTTAATGCAATTAATTTAATCATTAGATATCTTCAGAATTGAACCTACATAAGATATCCTAGACATAAAGTAAGCCAAATCTTACGCTAATTCATATAATTTTCATCATTCTTAAATCCAAATATAGCTTCCAATTCCCTGCTCCACTAGATCATATTCAAATTTTCTATTCCAATATCTCCTTCCATGTCCTTCATAGCATTGATCGCCATAATGTTCACTACTGTGATCGTGAGCTAGAGGAGGCTGGGGAGACAAGCACCTGAAAGTTCATTAGGGATGTTAAGCCCTTAACAACTAGCCCAAGGCTAACTAAGAAAGGGGGTGAATTGGTATTTTAAAAATTCTTTAAGCAAAGCACAACAAGACTTAAAACCAGATCTTATAGAAATCAAAGTGCAGAAAAATAAATAAACGGGGAAGTAGTAGAAATAGAACACAAAGATTTATAGTGGTTCGGTCAACTCGACCTACGTCCACTCCCCGGAGGCGCTCTCTGAGTATTGCACTACAAAAGTGACTCTCCTTTTGCTCTCATAGTAAGGTGGAGAAGCCTTTACAAAAACCTCCTTTTTGCCAACCCCGGCAAGGCAGAGAACCCAACTCCTTTTGCTACCTCCTGAAGCAGGCAGAGAATCTTGACTCCTTTTGCTTACTCCTGAAGCAGGCAGAGAACCTCGATCAACTGCTTAAGGTTACCTCTCCTAACCCTTCAAAGGACAAGAGACTCTAGTGGAAGAAGAGGTGGAATAGTGCTTGGAGCAACCCTTGTGAATACCCCTCACAAGCTCCCCTCACAAAACCATTTCTCTCTCTCTCTCTCCCTCTCTCTCTCCTCTAGGCTCTCTCAGGTCAAGATAGCAGCAAAAGATCTTTATACATGAGAAAATTTGGGTCCTTTAAATAGAATTTCAAGAACCGACATTATCGTCCAGGATGATAAGAATATCGTCTTGGCCGATCAGTACAAAGTATGCTCAATCAGCCAGGACGATTTGGGATAATAAAAAAAAATTGCTTACATCATCCAGGCCGATACAATACCATCCTGATCGATTAGTTCAAATTTGAGTACAATCATCCTGAATATCGCCCAAAATAGATGTTGGCCGATGTCAATCATCCAGGACATCATCCTGGCTGATTCTGTGATCGGCCCAGTCGATGTGATAGTATTAATCAGCCTTTATTTCTTTTTATAATTGCCAGATTAATTTAGGCATAATTGTGCTTCATCATCTAGACCGATATGGAGATCATCCTGGCCGATAATTTAAAATAAAGAATAGCTAAATTGATCATGGCGACTAATTCTTTCTGATTTAAGCCTATCATCCTAGTCGATACAAGGATCGTCCAGGATGATTTGTTTAATAATGGCTGCTTAACTAGGATGCCCTAATTAGGGTTTTTATTTTTGAACCAATCGTCTAGGCTGATATAAGTATCGTCCAGGATGTTGTGAGTAAAAATCATAAAAAACTCTAATTCAGACAGAAAATCACTCAAGTGTGTGTGTGTGGGGTTACTTAGCATCAGACACTTCTTTTTTTTGAAGAAAAGCCAACTAAAGCTTTATATAAAAATCAACAAAGCAAAGGAACTACAAGGTGGATTCCTCCTTCAAAATGTTCATGAATGAAGGAGGAATCTTATAAACCAAACAATCATCCCAAGAAAAGTTACTAATTAAAGCATAGTTAGCACAAAAGTTTGCTAACTTATTACTTTTTCTATTAATACAATTAAAGATCACAAAATTGAATTTAGAAAGAAATTCCATACCTTCATCCTTTAGCATTCCGTTATTCATAGCTTTTTTGAAGAAAGAGATAATGTTTGAGTTATCACCTTCAATGAGAATACCATTATATCTGAACATCCATTCCTTGATCTCCTCTTTGATAGACTTGATTGCAAGTGATTCTAATTGGCCAATATCCCAATGAATAAGAGATTTACCATATGCATAAAGGAATCTACCTTTACCTATTTTGTCTTCTTTGCATAAAAGACAATTGAAATCCCCACCAATTACCATAGGGTGTTCATGATTGGAAAAATTGTCTAGCATATTCCATAAATCTCTTCTCTTGCTCACCTCAGTGCTACCATAAATTGTGACCACCTTCCATTTTAAGTTGTTGAACAAGTTGATTTCACCTTTCACCATTTGAGTAGAGCTTTCCTCAACAGAAAAATTCACATAATTGGTATTCCAAAGAATAATAATGCCACCCGACAGATTAGAATAAGAAACACAGTAAAAGTCCCAATTATTGCCAATTAATGCATCAACTTCACTTCTATCAATAGAAGTAATTTTGGTTTCAACCAATCCCACAAAACAAACACCATTATTTTTAACTACCTCTTTAAGGTAGAGGGAAGCACTCCTTTTCCTTGCTCCCCTACAATTCCAAAAACAAATAGAATTCATTTAAAAGGATTATGGGGAAAGGACCCCCCATTACCTTTTTCTTCCATTTCCATTCTTCGACTTCTAGTAGAAGCATTGATCGGTCCGAGGTCTTTAAGTTGCTTATTCTTCTTCCTTTTTGACGATTGAGATGAATCTTCTATACCCTTAGTACCAATACTGTTAGAGGATATGCCAATAGAATTTGTTACTATCAGTTCTTCCTTGCTAGCAATCATTGTAGAATCCGGTACCTCTGAATATGAAATAGTATCAACTGGATTGACATTAGTGTTATTTTCATTAATTTCTACGTCTTCTAATTCCTTCAGGATGTTGAAGGAATTAGACTTTTGTGATCTTTAAAGGTTACAAATGACTCAAGAAAGGAAAAAAGTACATTACAAACTGACTCAGACCTAGTCTACCTAATCTTGAGCTGGTTTCGATTATCATCTGTTCTTATGGTCCTGAAATGATAGTAAGCAAGTTAGTCGTAGAAAAATAAGATTATTTGCTATCATAAAAATTATAATCTATGAAAATAGATATGAAACTATCTCCCCATTTTTGATGATGGAAAACACAAACAAAGAATTCCAAGCAGTTATGATAGTTTAGTAAAAACAGCGTGAAGAAAAAGCAGTTTACTAAGTTCTAGAATTCAAAGTACAAGATACATCAACCTACTCCCCCTTTTGATGTCACAAAAAGGAGAGAAACACAGCAAAACATAAATAAAAAACATAACATAAACTAAAACAAAACATAAGAAAACAAACTACAGAAAACAGAAACTAAAAAAAATAGAAAAACCACAAAGAAAATCAGAGCAATGAGGGCCCCTAATCATCAGACGGAGGTGGTGGTGGCTGTTGAAAGTAACTGGAGAGCGTAGCAAACTATGCCCCAAACCAGGCCATGTCCTGGTCATGCTACTGCTGCTGGTGTGTAACATAGGCATCGAAATAGGTCTCAAATTGATCAAATCTCTCCACCAACTGATCCAGCTGAGAGTGTTGTCAGAGAGGAATAGGTTCAAAAATAGGAGTGGGAGAAGGAGCCTCCTCCTCCTATGCCCCCTGAGCTTCCCCATCCCCTGGGTAGAGACGAGTGCTGCAAAGGGCATTGAATGAATTGTTTGAGTAGACGAGTGGCTGAAGGTCGGGAGGAGAAGATATTGAAACTGGTATTTAGATTCTAGAATATAGGCAATGAGGTGTCCTAGAGAAAGATTGAGTTTCCTCTTATGACCTGGATCGCAGATTGTAGTTAAATGCTCAATGGAGCAAAAAAATAGGTCAGTAGCATTGAACTCTCTATGGGCTAGAATGTAAAAGGTAGAAAGTAAAAGTAATGGAGTGATGTGGACTTGGTCCCCGGCTTTTAGAATAACAGAAGTGCGAAGGACATGCTGGATTATCCTAGCACCCTTGAGTAAAGAACTAGTCTCTCCAACATGAAAGTGTGCGTTGGTATGGCAAAGAAAGTGATTTGCAGTGGACCAGTCAAAGTCAGGATCATAGATAAGGGTATGCAGCTTATCCCCAGTGGTGGATAGCTGCAACAATTCAGTACAATCCTGATATGTGATCTCGATAGAACGTCAATTCACATAAGAGGTGAGAGCAGTGTAGGAAGAATTTATGCAGAGGTTTGAGTAAAATTCAAAAAGAAGTTCATAACTAAAGGGGACTGCGATGGTGAGAATAAAGCAAAGAGAAGTGTGAGTGAAAAGATCCAGTACCGGATAAGAGAGATAGGCTGGATTGATTGTTCGGGAGAGAGTAATGCCACACTCTTTGTAATGATGGTAGGCAGCCTGATCGTCTGCCTCCTAAAAATGAGGGTCCAGAGTACACCTCGAGGAGCTACCAGACGTCTAACGAGCATGCTTTTCTCCAACCATTTAGAAGAAAAATGCAAGGAAATAGTAAGCAACAACAAGTAGAAAGCCCAAGAGAAGGTGTGAAGAAAAAATGGCTGAATTTGGGCTCTATTTAAAGAATCGGCCAGATCGTCCAGGCCGATCGCAGGATCGTCCAGGATGATCCGGTGCAATTATTGTGAACAGTCCAATTGGTCAAAAAGGAGGTCTGATCGGCCAGGATGATCAGACATCATTCAGGATGATTAGACACAGACGATCGTCTCGAGGAGTTAGGCTGAATGACCATTAAAAAAGCAGATCGCCCAGGCCGATTAGGTGGATCATCCAGAAAGATGCTCAATAATGAATCAAACCGACTAAATTTAAAATATGTTAAATCATGCGCCACGTGTATCGTCTAAGACAAACAGTGGATCGTCTAGGATGATTGTCCAAAAATGGATCATCCCGGGCAAAATTATAGATTTTAAAGGTGTTGACATGTATATCATCCAGGACGAACAGGTGCATCGGACGGGATGATAACCAATAAATGCATCATCTAGGATGAAAAAGTTATCGGCCAGGATGATCAAAATTATTGTAGCAGAGGACGATCATATCGTCTAGGATGATAAAGGATCGTCCAGGACGATGAAGGCAAAAATGTTAGAACATTCAGCAGATGGAGTTTTTGATGGAAAAAGAACATATCATCCAGGATGATAAAGGTATCAGCCAGGACGATGTGACAAAAATTTTGAACTCAAAGGAAGGATGTAGATGATCAGAGAACTCCCAAAAATAATAAAATCAACTAAGAACAATAATGCTAAAACATGAAGAAGGCATAAAAACTAGCAAATAAATAAGTTTTTTTTTTATTTTATTTAGTAAGACATGTTTAAGATAAATGCTCCAAATAATTAAATTTTAAAGATTTGTAAGATCAATGAGTTAACAACATCGAAATCTTAAAATGGTAGAATATCCGATCCTGTTAACCCTAGCTCGACTTCTTTCAAGGCAAAATCATCTTTTGAAAATAAAAGCCCTAACTCAGAATAAACTAATTGGAAAGAAAAAAAAAATATCCGTTCAAAACTTGCTCCAAAGAAAATATCTTATAGAAAAATATACCAAAGAAATTTGTCTCATTCATGGAATTTGAAATCAAGCCTTTGAAAATATCAAGTAACCCATGAATTCTTCTAAAATTTTAAAAGTTTGAAAGAGGGGTAAAATTGTCTTTTGTGGGCTCATTTTATGCCTCTTGTCAATTTGAATGGCGCTCTTTGTGCATCTTTTTATTTTTGATACACTTTTGTGTATATATTTTTTTCAATTTGGCGTCACTACGCATCTTTTTATTTTTGGCATCATTGCCCTTTTTATTTTTTATTCTTGCAACCTATATCCCTTTTTCAATAACTCTTAAAATATATTTAGTTGTGAGTAGATATTCCAGATATTAGAGAAGAGAAACTCACTCTCTAATATAACGAAGAATAGACCACAAAGCAGACTTTAGCAATTATATGATAAATGCAATGGCAAGATTTCAATTAACTTGAAAGATATATAAAAGCTTTGAATATTATAAATATAAGGTAGATTAATGTAGCAAGGTAGAAAATATCTTAATTTCAAAAACTAGTTGTTAGTTTGAGATAAACTTTATTTTAGAAAAGAAAATTATACCACTAAAAGAGGTTAGAGGGAGAGAAACATCAACGGTGTTTCTCCCTTTAACTGATTTAGAGATGTTAAAATATTAACTATAAATTTCCAAAAAAATAAAAATAAGGAGAAAATATCAATTCAGCGATTATCCAAAAAGAAACGTGCTAAAACAACAAAAGTAAAAAAGACAAAGAGTAGAGAAAGAAACAAACTAAATAAAAAGTAAAGAATTGATAAAAAAAATCATGTAACTCAAATTTTAATTAAGCAATAGAAATAAGCAATTAAGAGTCATGAGCCTCCACAGTCCTAAGTACCATATCCTCTAACGAGTTCTTTGGTGAGAGCACCCCTGCAAAATCATAAAATGTCATATTTAGAAACCCAAACAGGTTTGGGTTCCGTCTTATGAAAAGAAGAATGTGATGCATGAGTTTTATGTAGTGAATTATGCAATTTGGGTCTCCATACCTAATGTGTACTCCGGTGAATGGTGCAAGTATGTGCTATGTGTCCTAACATGCCACATGAGAAACCTCTCACTCCAGGAAAAGGATTTCTTAATAGGTTTAGGTTATAATGCCTCTTCTTAGTTATTGGCTTTGGATAAAATGTGGGTGTCATCCAATTTTTCTTACATGCATCCAATTCAGTTTTAAACCTCAAGTGAGCATTTTCTAAATCAATTTCCAAACAGTGCTTTTTGTGCTCATATTCTTTAGTAAAAGCTTTAAAATCATATTCAAGTGAGGTGTAGGAAGCTTTCAAAGAATTATGCTTAATTATTAATTCAGAGTGCTTTTTATTTAAATCATCAAATTCATCAAGTAGATACATGTGATTGCTATCAATTTGAAAGTGATCTTTTCTCAAAATTTAATGCTCTTTTTGTAAATTCAAAAACTCCAATTTCAAACTAGCGTGAGTTTTTCTTAAGTTTTCTATATGATGTACGAATTTTCTCACATATTTCAAGCAATTGGTCATCGGTTGGTTGGCATACCTCTTCTTGGTCAGATTGTTCAAAATCATCTGCCATTAAGCACAAGTTTGTTGTCTCCTCTTCAGGTTCAGTCTCAAATGAGTCAGATGCAGACTCCGCCTAGAAGGCTTTTTGGGCTCGCTTGTTATCCTTTCTGACTTTAGGTTTCTCCTCATTCTTTTCTTTGCTTGAGTGATCCTAAAGTATAAGACAATCAGCTCTGACATGTCCAGGCTTCCTGCATTCAAAACAAACAACATCAGAATAACCTTTATAATTTTTTTTATCCTTACCTTTTCTCCAATTCTGATGATGCTTGTGACTCTTCTTTAGAAAGATTTTGAATTGCCTAGTAATGAAGGCAACTTCATCACTTTCAAACCCGGAAGAATTTGAATTTGTTTCATTTACCTTCAGTGCTATGGTTTTCTCATTCTTTTTCTCACATGCATCTAATTTTTTTTTATTTACTCCTTGCTCGTAAGCAATGAGTAAGTCAAGTAAGTTATCAATCAAATAAGTATTCAAATCCTTAGACTCAAAAATTGCAGTGATTTTAGCATCAAAAGAGGAAGGCAAACATCTTAAAATTTGTTCACTTTTTCATAGTTAGAAAGTTCTCTTCCTAAGGCATGCAAAGAAGTAACAATCTGAGTAAATCTTATATACATATCAAAAATTGATTCATAAGGTTTCATACAAAAAAATTCGTAATCATGTAAAAGAATGTTCAAATGAGATTGCTTTACTTCATTAGTGCCTTCGTAGGTGATACACAATTTATCCCAAATTTTTTTACCAGTAGTGTAAGTGGAAACACGCATGTAATCTTTCGATTTCAAAGCATAGAAATAACAATTCAAACATTTTGCATTTAATTGTGCTACTTTCATCTACAGTCCATTCAGTAAAAGGAAGTGGAATAGTAACGCCATTCAATTTTCTAGTTGGAGGTGTATAACCATCCTTAACAAGCATCCACATGCGATAATCAATTGATTGTAAAAACGTAGACATGCGAGTTTTTTAAAAATCAAAAGGAAAATTATTAAACAAAAGTGGTCGGGTAATAGAATACCCTTCCATAATATTACGATTTCTGTTGTTAGCCATGGATCAAATATCAAAAAGTTTTCAAACTCAGTTTTTATGATTCTTGCTCTGATACGACTTGAAAGTTCGTTAGGGATTTTAAGCCCTTATGAACTAGCCCAATGCTAACTAAGAGATGGGGGGGGTGAATTGGTATTTTAAAAATTCTTTAAGCAAATCATAACAAGACTTAAAACCAAATCACCACAGAAATCAAAGTGCAGAAAAATAAATAAATGAGGAAGTAGTAGAAATAGAACACAGAGATTTATAGTGGTTCGGTCAACTCGACCTACGTCCACACCCCGGAGGCACTCACCGAGTATTTCACTACAAAAGTGACTCTCCTTTTGCTCCCACAGCAAGGCAGAGAAGCATTTACTAAAATCTCCTTTTCGCCAACCCCGGCAAGGCAGAGAACCCAACTCCTTTTGCTTTCTCTTGAAGCAGGTAGAGAATCTTGACTCCTTTTGCTTCCTCCTAATGCAGGCAGAGAACCTCGATCAATTTTTGAAGCTTACCTCTCCCAACCCTTCCAAGGACAAGAGACTTTAATGGAAGAAGAAGTGGAGCAATGCTTTGAGCAACCCTTGTGAATCCCCCTCACAAGCTCCCCCTCACAAAATACTCTCTCTCTCTCCCTCTCTCTCTCCTCTAGGCTCTCTCAGGTCAAGACAGCAGTAAAAGATCTTTATGCATGAGAAAATTTGGGTCCTTTAAATAGAATTTCAAGAACCGACATTATCGTCCAGGACAATAGGAATATCATCCTGGCCGATCAGTACAAAGTAAGCTCAATCAACCAGGCAATTTGAGACGATCAGAAGAAAATTGGTTACATCGTCCAGGCCGATTCAATATCATCCTCGCCGATTAGTTCAAATTCGAGTACAATCATCCTGAACATCGCCCAGAATAGATGCTGGTCGATGTCAATCATGCAGGACAACGTCCCGAACGATTCTTCGATCAGCCCGGCCGATGTGATCGTATCAATCAACCTTGATTACTTTCCATAATTGCCAGATTAATTTTGGCATAATTATGCTTCATCATCCAGGCCGATATGGAAATCTTCCTGACCGATAATTTAAAATAAAGAATACCTAAATTGATCATGGTGGCTGATTCTTTCTGATTTGAGCCTATTGTCCTGGTCGATACAAGGAAAGTCTAGAATGATTTTCTTAATGATGGCTGCTTAACTAGGATGCCCTAATTAGGGTTTTTGTTTTTGAGCCGATCATCCAGGCCGATATAAGTATGGTCCAGGACGATGTGAGTAAAAATTAGAAAACTCTAATTTAGACAGAAAAATCACTCAAGTGTGTGTGTGTGTGTGTAGGATTACTTAGCATCAGATACTTTAAAGGTTACAATTGACTCAAGAAAGGGAAAAAGTACATTACAAACTGACTCAGACCTAGTCTACCCAATCTTGAGCTAGTTCTAATTGCCATCTGATCTTATGGTCCTGAAATGTCAGTAGGCAAGGTAGTCAAAAAACAAGATTATTTTCTATTATTAAAATCATAATCTATGATAACAGATTTGCAACAGCACCAACATAATTTCCAGCACCAACACCTATTCACTAGTAATCTCAGTATGATATGATGGTTCAGAAGTTTGACCAATGGGAGGCTCATTTTGACACATATGTCAGAGCTGTAACAACAACATAAAAATGATATGGCTCGCTTTGATAACTACATAGCACAACATCACCAATAGCTTGAAAATGACAAGGCTTGGTTTGAAAAGAAGTTTTGCTTCAATTCATTAATTCTTCCAACAACCACCACCACCACCTCCACTGGATCAGGATCCTTAATACTTTTAATTCGTTCTATGTTAGTGCTTATGTTTGTATTATTTTGGTGTCTTATGATTAATTCATTATTTTATATTATTTTTTTCATTTCCTATTATTTATGTGTTCTTTCTTTATAAATTTTTTTCTATATAAAAACAAAAAAAAACCTCACTATTTTTGAAAGATTCACTTAGTAAGTGGAAGTTTAGGAAATAACATAAAATATAATTAATTTATTTACCAACAATGTCTTCCATTTTAATAAAGGAAGATATTATTGCAAAGCCGAACCCAAGTCCTATGATTTTGATGATAAAATATATTATTGGATTCCTTACTATGCTATGTTTTATTAATTGCGAATATTAAATATATGTTTTTTCCTATGCACTAACATTCAGGTCCATCGTACACTTGCAAGTTTGATTAGCTAAAGATTGGATAGATTATGGTTAAGTATGTTGTGAAATCACTATATTTTCAATTATTATATAGTTTTACTTTTCTTGAGTCAAATTATGTATTTAATGGATACTAAACTTAGTAACCATGCACAGACCTACTCAAGGGAGTGAGTTACTGAAAATATCAGAAGTTAAATTTTCTGAACTAATCATATTATATGATTAGCTAATTCGAAAATGATTAAAATGGCTAATTAAGATAATTAATACAAGTTATTCTAATTATATTATACAATACTTATCGTATAAGATGGTCTGTTAAAATCAGGATCCTAGCCACCAATCATAATTTAGGCAATATTTTGAAATTCAAATTTTGTACTAATAATATTGTATGGTAGGTGTCGTACAATATGAAGTAATTAAATCTTACCTAAAATAATCTTATGATTAGGAGGAAATTTAAGGATAAATTGATCTAGACAGATCGTACAAGATAATTGGACCAATCATACTGTACAATCTGATTCCTGCATCAGATGATAATTTATCTTTGTCAATCATATCAAATGATAATCAAAGTTGTTTGAACTAATTATATTGGACAATAATCTAAATCATCCTGGAAGATCAGCTAAATTCTTTGAACTGATTGTACTTCATCTATCTCTTCATTTAATATTAACAGGAGTACTTTGAAAAAGTTGTACTGTATGATCCATGATCGTAATATACGATCAAAGTCATAAAATTGATTTTTAATGCTTCATGTAAGGCCTTGTATTTAATCTCTCTCATTGTCTTCATTTAGAGTCTTTGGCTGTTAAGTGTTCTTGAGAGGGAGCTTTGAGAAGAAGATCTAGGAGATCTTTGGGAGAAGAGGGAGTGCTTGTGTGAGGGAGAAGTAGTGTGATGGTTTTACACACTTGCTCTAAGCAATTATCTTGCCTTGTTCCTCCAAGTGTCTTTCTAGGTTTCTTTGGTGGCTCTAGATAGAAATTCTTTTTTCCCAAGAACATGATTCTCTACCATCACCAGGAGGGTGGGAAAGTAGTTCAATGTTATCTACCTTCTCCAAGAGGAAGAAAAAGATTTTAGGTCTGCTTCCATCACCTAATGGGTGACAAAGCTTTCATCTCTCCGCCACATCGGGTATGGTGGAAATGATTTGTTTAAGGGCTTCTCTACCTTACTGTTGGGATAAAATGATAGATATACAGTAATAGTACAATACTTAAAGTGGAGGACTCCGGGGGTTGACGTAGGCCATGGTTTGACCAAATCATTATAAATCTCTGGTGTGTTTAATCTGATTTTTTATTCTCACACTTTCTCTTATTGCATTTTAATTATGTGATAATTGCTTGGTGATAATTGTGATGAATGCTTCATTCTACATATTTGAATATCATTATCATTCTTTTTTATGTTTTGGTAAATTCATTTTGTTTTGCATTAAGTGATAATTATTACTTGTTTTTCAAATACTAAAAAATACAAAAATATCATTTTTATTTTGGAAGTAAGTAATTAGTTTTTAAATTGACTAATTCACCCCCCTCTTAGTGTGTCTAGGGACAAGTTCACTAAGGCTTAACATTCTAATCTAACTTTCAAAGGGGTTTCACAATCTCCTCCACTTAGGTAACTAAAATCATTATTAATAAATTTATCACAAAATCAACAGTCTAGCATATAAGATTCTAGAAGTGTCCACTACAAGTTTAAGTGGAGACTCCCACGACATAAGACTTTGTCCCATTCAAAAGGTGGCTCCAATATCTTAGCACTTTGACCCATTCAAGAGGTGGCTCTCATTTCTCAGCACTTTATCTTGTATGGAATTTAGTACCCATTTTCTAGTTGGCGTATTACTCTGATATCATTTCTAATAGCCCAAACTCTTTACTATTGAGATGTTATCCACTTCGGCTTAAAAGCATCATGGTTTTGTCTTGATGGTATAACTTCCAGGAGGTCACCCATCCTAGGAATTCTTCGGGATGAGCATGTTTAACTATAAATTTTTTAATAAAATTTCAACCATTACATCAAAAGGCACCCCGATGTTTAAGAGTTTAGCTTCTTTTACTTATGGAGTTTCACACCCTAACTTATTAATCTCTTAATTATGAACCCTTCTAGCTATCAAGTTGAATATTCAAATTAAAAAAAAATCTTTCTAAACTATCACTAATTTGGCACATCACTAGAGAGTCTTCTAGTCCCATAATGCCTAACAAAAATAGACAACTATGTGGAAAAAGCATCTAGGCTAGATTGACATAGAAAAGCCAATGTTTTAAAGTATCATGTCAAAATAGTAGTATCCTCTTCATTATAAAAAAAGAAGACCTAAAATAGAATTGTATATCTTAATGGAAAAATACTACAAATTAAGAAATAACTTCATAACTTTAATATAACTTAACAACTTTAACATAAAATTATTGACCTCATTTTTGCATGAGGTCACAGGGACCTACCTGGGTCTTTGAATGGTGACCTAATGATTGAGGGATGTCCACCGCCCAATCATGTAGGTCCCATTTTGGACCTAATCTAATCCCATTCAAATCTAAGTTTTGCCCTCTAAGTTTAAGCTTTAATCTAAGTTTAAGCTTTAATCTAATCCCAGTCAACCCCTTGGTCAACCTTCAATCACACTTCAATCCCATCCAATCATATCTTTGATTATTAATGATATGAATAAGTCACTGCCAACCATCCAAATCCAAAATTACAAACCAAATCCAAGGGCTAAGGATTAATGTCATGAAACCCTTTTAGGAGAATTTTTAAATCCTATGGAACTCGGCCCAATGACCTTTGATCTAGGCTCTATCAATTGTATATTTCTTAGGAATGTCTTTATGGTCAACCATCAAAATTTGAGTTCAATCCAACATTCTTAGCCACTAAAACTAAATCTTTTCCCAATTCAATTTCACTCAAAATTGACCAGGGGTCAAAATGACCAAAGTACCCTTTAAAGGGGAATTTTGGTCTTTTCCCCAAATCCAATATGACCTAAATATATTAAACTCCAAAATTCATTCCAATGGATCCTAAATGACTTTAGGAACACATTGGACCCAAACCTACCTTTTTGTTTGACCTGGTTGACCAAAATGCCCTTAGGGGATTCAAACACTCATTTCCAACAAAATAACATTATTAATGCAAGGCACCAGCTCCATTGATCTCAAAATACTCATTTGAACTTTTTGACCCAAACTCAACCCATGGTTTGACCAGGTTGACCAAGTCAACCATGGTTGATCAAATCAACCCTTAACCTATACTAATGTCAATTTTAATACTTGGTTACCCATTTTATGTCAAATAAACCCTTAAAAAACACTCAAATTAGCATTTCATTCATGTCCAAAGTTTTCAAGTCAAAACTCCCTAGGTTTGACTTAGTCAACCCATTTGGAGAGGTCAAAATCCTCTCCAACTTCATGTATTTGCTCAAAGCTTCAACCCCTTGACTCCAAATCTCTTTGGATTAATTATAATAACTCTCATGACCTTCTCAAATCCTATTCCATTAACTATTGACTGGTCAATAGGTCAACAAGTCAATAACCCCCTTTGAACCCATGGGAAAGAGGTCAAATCATGACCAAATCACCAAGCCACCTTAGTAATCCATGGCTTAGTATAAAACCTACTCAAACCTGATGGAAAGTGACCCATTTCCCCTTCTAAGAGGCCATAAGTCAATCATTGGTTCATCCAAATAGGGGAAAAGGTGTGGTCCCCTTTCCCATGGACTAAGGGAGTTCACACTCACCACCAACCCTACTCCCTAGCTTTGGGTAGCTTAGTGGACACTTGTCACTCATCTATACCATCCCTAATTGAATCTAAGCCATCCATTCAAAATCAAGGGCTTTAAAAGGGTGGAAACTTGACATAAGGGATCATTCCCACTTATTTCATCTAAGTCCAAACTCCAGCAGCCTCCAACCTTCTAAGAGCTTTCTGCATCCTCTCCAGTCCTTCCCAAGTCCATTCCAAGCCTTTCCCCATCATTTCTAGCCCTCAAATCGCTATTTTAGTGAGGGAAACCCTTCTCTCTTCAACAACTTCAAATCTAGCCACCCAAATCTTCTAGAATCTTCAATAAACTTATAGAGGACATCAGTAGGAGAAAAAAAGTTTAAGATTACAAAACTTCACTGGGTATATTGTATGATTTTCTCACTTTTAGGAAGAATTTAAATTTGAAACTATATAAATCTAGCAAAGCATATAGCCACCATACTCCAAGCATTATTAGTTTGTGTTTCATCCAAGCTACGTTTCAAACTTCATAAGTTTTTGTAAATAATTTTGGGATATATGGGCATTTAAAATTTCCTAGTCAAAATAATAAAAAAAATTTGGCAAATCTGGACCATCCGATCGAAGAACATACAGTCTGGATCAAGCTAGAATGGTCTTTTTCCCAAAGAATCAAGCCTGGGTATTTCTACGATCAAGGGAGGTGATGTGGAGCATTCGTGTCATCGACTCATTCCACGATCGGTTCAGCAGACCTGTAAAGGCTGACTTGCATAAGTGGCGGCCTGGCAGCCATGCGTCACTGTATCATGCGCCACCACCGTTTCAGCACCAATCATTGTTAATGATTGGCGCTGATGGTTGATTTGACCAAATTGGATTAAAATAATCATAAAAATCCTAGTATTTGCCAAAATGCCCATCAAATTGGACATTTTTGGGCTCGTTGGAAAGGAATTTAGTTTATTATTTATTAAAATTAAAATTGAGTTAATTTGATTCCTAAATTGTGTGATATTTTAGTTTGTTTGAAATTAGTTTTTTATAATTTTCTCACAATCCATTGGTTAATTAGGGTCCAAATTTTGGTGAAAGATTTTTGGGTATCTTATGCATATTCTGTAATTTTTCTAGGGTCATATACTTAAAAGATTGTTGTGATGTGAATTTTCAAAGTGATGAGTCCATTTTGGACCCAAAATTTTAAAAATTGATAACTCCCTAGATCTTCAAAATTAGATTGCATATTGTATGTATTATGATTGCATATGTACCATGGATAGTCAAACTAAATTTTAAACCCATTTGAACAGGAGAGACACCTAGGGAAAATAATTAAGAAAAATTCTAAAAATTTAGAAAAATCCTAGCAAATTATAAACACACCAAATAGGGGTGATATTTGACCACAATAAACTTAGTGATATTTTTTATGTAGGTTCAAATTTCATTGAATTTGTAGATAATTAGGTTATAAAATTAATCATATCAAATATTTGCCATTTTAGAGACCCAAAAATTTCAAAAAATCATAATAAATAAAATTTTATTCCAAAAAAAGAAAATAATACCTCAAACTAACCATAACTTAGTCCTCTACCAAGAAAAAATAAAAGCCCCTTAAGAGGACCTCTAATTTAGTTTTAATTTAATTTTTAATGAAAATTTTATAATTAATTACATTAATAAATTATAATTTATTCAAAATTCCAAAAATATCTCAAACACAAGATAATCCTATCCTAGATCATTCTTGATCTTTGGGGGTGATTTCAAGAAGTTTGAAGTTTATGTGGATTAAATTAATTAAAGACATTTAATTAAACCAATTAAATAATTCAATAAATACATCAAACTTTGGAAAATCATAACTTTTCATAGAAAACTCTAAATTAACAAAAATAATTTTCTAATTACTTATCATAATGTCTAATATTTATTAAAATCTAACACTTTCAAATTATACTTTAATTTGAAAGGTCAACTTTTAACCCCTTAATTAACAAATTAAAATAATGCCCAAAAATCAATAATTCATTAAAATTTTAGAAAAATTATAATTTGATTAATAAAACCACTTAAACAACATTAAAAAAAACAAATACTCTTACGATGAAGTTATTGGATGGAATACTCTAGGTTGCGGGGCCACGTGTCCTTAGGATACCTGGTTACTCAAGCCTGGTAGTGCAATGCCATAAATGAATTCAATAAAGTGTTAAACTTCAAAATTAAATTACTTTGAATTATTTAACCAAATTAAAATCCATAATTCAACTACATGAGCAAGATTTTTAGGATGGACTACTCTGGGCTGAGGGGCTACGTGTCCTAAGGAAGCCTATTTCCTCGAGCTTGGTGGTACAATGCCACGAACCTATTAATAGAAAACATAAACTAGTATAACTCTTAAAATTAGTAATTAATTAAATTAATTAAGATTAATCAACTCTTAATTTCAAACCAACTAAATTAACTTAATCAACCCCGATTGCTATTGGGTAACCCAGGCCTACGAGGCAATTTACAGCCTTAGTGAGCAATAAAGGTAGCAATCATCTAACAACTAAAATACATCTCAATCAAGCTTGAACACATTAATACTTAAACTCAAACATAAAATTTCTCGTTCAACCTTTAACAAACTCAAACACTATACAACTCCAACAAATTACCTAGTTTAGGATCTACACCAGCCACACAACCTTCTACACACATTTTAGATGATTTTCTAGGAAAACTGACTCTTCATCTAAGCTATGTTGGTTTTTATTTTTATGCTATGTGCCAGGTTTTCAAGATTTCATTGTATATTGTGATCAAAATGTTTAATGTAAGTGTTTATTTACTTTTATTGCACTGTGATGATTGATATAAGATTATGCGTTAGACTTACCCTTAGGTTAGGAATGATCTAGATTCTCATTGAGTTTTTTGCAAGTTGTCATACTTATGCAGAGAAATAAAGGGGGCTACAAAAATAATAAATATAACTGCTACATGTGCTTCAGCTGCTTACCCCCTAATAAAAAAGAGCATAGCCAAGTGTGTTTACTTTTCTATACACATATATATAACTGCTTGGGAATTAATTTGATTATTAAATGCTTATGATAACCCTATAGGAGAGTATAGAATTTTTATTTTTATATTAATGCAATTTATTGGAGTATTGAGTTGTGAAAGTTGCACTTTTAGTTTGGGATAAACATATCCAAAGTTAGATTCCGAAGAGGAAAGGATACCCCTTAGGGGGATAGTCCTTTTCCATTTAGAAACCCAAGTTTTGATCACTTTCATATCCAAAGTGGAAAGAATAACCTCCACTTCGGGGGAAGAGTTTTCTTTTCTATTTAGGTAGTCAACCATGAAGAATCCAAGGGGCCTAAAAGAAGGAAGACCGAAGAATCAAATACAAAGAGTATCCCACTAAAAGTCACTTGCATATGTACTGGGATTAGAATTTGGATTGTTGTTAGTAGTGCCCAACCACTTTTAATTTTAAGCAAACCCTGGGTTGTAATAAATGGGATATTTTCCTGTAAACTTTACTTTAAGGAATTAATTATATTGATATGTTTATTGATTTTATTATGTATAGGATTTCCTATTTTTCTTAGTGTTTTGACGATTATAAGCCATTTTTTATTTAGCCTGGATACGTGAGGCTCGTGAGGGTGTAAAAAGGTTTTCTACTCAAATTTAAATAAAAATTTTAAGATAACATAAAAACTCTAATGATCTAATAAATAAGCCCAGGATCGCCAGGAGTTTGCATAACATCTAAGAAATAAGCCCATGATCTTTGGGATTTTGCATAACATATTGCTGCACTTTTCTCTTCCTTTAGTTAGGCACTTACCAGCCTACAAGTTTTGGCAGAACACCTGGCCTATGAGGGCGCATATCTATCAAGGGAACCCTCGATGGAACTAAATCTCACACTCCATCTCTAATAATGGAAAAATTTTGTTTCATCGATAGTCTTAACTATATTTTCTTTCATTGGTCCCTCTACCTATTCTCTCTTGGGTGAGTGTGGTCAACATAAAAAAGAAAAGACTTATAAAAAAGAAAGGTGAGCGAGGAAGCCCCTGTGAAAGTCTTTGCTTTCACATTGTAACTTCAAAATAATTAGTAGAGTGAAATAATCAAACCAAATCCTCCTATAATTATTGCAAACTTGTATGCTCAAATAAATCTCAAGCACGCTAAGTTTTATAATTTACAAAAAATTCTCTAATTTCAAAATTATAGTTTAAATTATCTAGCAAAAGTAAATCTTTTTTTCAAATCTTAATCAATTTATATATATTATCATTACATATGGGATTATAATCCTTATATTTCAATATGTGTGATAGAATATAGACTTCTTATCCAAATCTATCTCAGAAGCTCAAATCCTTCTGGCAAAATCCAATTCCTTGCAAACCAAGTGCAGACTTTGACATTTTACCCCCGAGTCGATCAAGTGGGTAAAAGAGTTTAGTCTAGTTCCTTGAATTTTCTCAATCAAAATTTTTAAACTCTCATGTAGGGTGAAAACTCAGCATGATGAGGTTCAAGATTTAGAGAAAATTAATCATGCTCAAAATTCAAATTCTAATTCAAAATTAACTAATTCAAACCACTTTTCCTTAATTCTACAAATTCAAGCACTAAAATGGCTGAGAAACTCATCTTCTCCCTATATAAAAACTTGATAGTACAAGAAATCACCTTTAGTAACTTGATCCAGTTTGGTATAGAATTTAAAAACTTTAAGTTAGCACTCTACGGAGAAGAAATGATTGATCTATCTATGGAATGCAAAAGGATGTCCCCATAGTTGAGATTTAGGGTTAGGAGTTGACTCCCCCATCTCTAGGATGGAGGTCATTGTTGCCCCTTTGACCACTTTACCTTCTAAGAGGATAACAACCAGTAATCCTAAATAATGGAAGATTTATCATCTCAATGAGAGATTGGGTCAAGTTATACCACCCCTGTCACCAAAAAAAAATAAGAGGAATAACTACCTTCGAAGCGTCAGAAAGAAGGTTGTTAAGACTAGAAAGACTGCCAAGTAAAAAGCCTTAAAGCAAGTCAAATATGAGTCCAGTTGAGAACTCGTTGCTCTTTACACCTACCCCCTCCCTGGTGGAAATCACTTCCACCCTTCTCCTGTTACTCAAAGGAAGGAAGTTGTAAAAATGAGAGCGTGATCTCCAATACACCTTCTTGACTACTACACAGAAAAAATCAATTAAGCCAAAATTAAACAAATACCAGTAACAGGCTATAGGCCCCCAGTTGAGGGTTATGGCCCATACAATCTACTAGATGAAGTTAGATCACATTACTATACATGCCCCACTACATCATCTATAGAGGAAAAGTACAGAAACTGTCTTGAGAGAAACTCTCATAATTGCTAGGTCTCTAGTAATTAGGGAGGGGAATAATGATGGATCTAAGATTTTATCAGATAGTGACACCTTCTCAATTTAGCTTCAAAATGGATCCTATCATAAAAAACCTTTATTTTGAATTAATTTTATATCATCTAGGGATAGTGCAGACCCCAATACAGTCTCTTCCTACTAAGAGATTATAGGAATATAATTCTACACTACCAGGGTCATACCACCTAGACTTGTAATTTTGAAGGAAGATATATCTTTTATCATATGTACTGGGTCCAAATTTTCAAGATAGTTTATTCATCTTTTTTTAGGTAAATTAACCTCTACTTTAAATCAAAAATAGGAGAGGGATGTAGTTGACTCCACCGGATATTTAAAAGCCTCTACCTCCCACTGCTTCTATTGATCGATTTTATTTTTGAATTAAAATCTATATCAAACTTAAGTTGACTTTAGAAATTAAAATCTCCTTAATCTTCTCACAATTTTATATCTTGATAAGTGTCTCTTGTATGTTCTAAATCTATTTATTGACTTTCCTAGTCAAGTTCAGTTTCTTATCAAAATATTGGATCCAATTTGAGGATTATTCTTCCTTGCATAAGAGAATGTGTTTTCTTCTCTTATACTTGAGATATAATCTTGATAAAAAAAAGAGAGAAATCATTTTATGGTTTTTTTAAAGTACATGAAGCCTCTTTTCTCAAAAAAAAATTAAAAAATGTGCAAAGTGAGCCAGAACTCAAAAAACAAATTTCAAAATATGCTCAAAGTGCACTAAGAAATCAAAAGATGTGCAAAGCATATCACAAGAAAAATGACAAGGGATTCCTTCTTTTTAATCCTTAAATCTCAAAGATCCCGATCACCCTTAATAGTTTGACTTTGAAAAATCATGAATATAGATTGTTTGTCGTGGATGGACAATCTATCAGATACAAAAAGATTATTGCATAAGAATTGAAAAGACTAAATTTCTCTCTCCAACTTAAATATTTTGAGATTGATTTTAATTTAAAACATTTATACAATGGAGAAACCCAGTTCAGTTTCTATGAAACTTGATCTAGGTCAGATGAATCCAAACCCTTAGCCCTTTTTGGGTTAATTGGAGCCACTCTACTTCTCATTTTACTTATGAATTTGTTACCACTTGTCATTCTAATAGGGTCCAAATGGGTAAGAGGACATTTTACATAAAAAATAGTGAATATTCTACTCGTCATAAGAATCAAAATCTCATTCTTGAGAGAAATAAGTAAGTCCTTAGACATAGGCATCATTTATTTTAAGATCCACTCTATAAAAATAACACTCTATGTTGGGTCCATGATAGTTCTCATATAGAGGTGTGTTTTACATCGCTAGAAATTGCTTTTCAAAAATGAGATACAACTAATTAGAGTGTCTGACTCCGATTGGAGGAGCTTGAGGGCCTCGAAGAAAATTTCTTTCAAACTAAAAAAAAATAGAACTCATATAAGTCATGGATGATTCAAGATCGTATAAATTGTGTCACCTAAGGACTTTCCAAGTAGGAGGCTTGGCCGTGGTGCTTTGGAGACCTATTTTATTTCATCACAAGTGTTGAAAATTAGTTTTCAATTCTATGCTTTTATATCATGAGAGTTTTTTATGAAGCCAAAATATTATTGTGTTGATTACTATTTCTCCTAACACATATTAGAGAAATCTTACTTTGAGTTATTTGTGTGTACTAATATTTTAGGGAAATCATACTCTAGACTGCCGAAGACTTCAAGACATATTAGATTAGGGTTTTTTATAATTAAAGTATGTGCTTTTTCTCTTTTTCTTGAGTATGAGAGAGTGTGATTGTAATTGGGTAATCGTGCAAACACACATTGGGGGAGAGAGAGTCAAAAATTGTATTTTTAAACTAATCGTACTATATGATTCTTGAATCATACTGGACAATTTGTCTAAAGTTTTTCTTTAGAAAGAAGTTAATCAAATCATGCCTTAGAATTTTTTTACTGAACTGTTCATACTGTATGAAGTTAGATTCATATAGACGACGTCTAAAGTATGAAATGAATACGTACTAGTTCATCCCAAACAAACTCACCATCTTCTAAACTGATCGTACCATTCAAAATTACTTTTATGCATATGACATCTATAGTATGAAATAAGTGTATACCAGTTCATTGATACGAATAGGTAATTTTTTTGAACTGGTTGTATTTTACGAAATTATTTTTGTACATATGATGTCTAGAGAACAAAAAAGGGATCATCCATATTTACCATATGAAGCATGATTTGATTCAAACAATTCATACTATATAATGTGGGGTTCGTACACATGATGACCAGAGTACAAAATGGGTTCATACAAAATCATACTAGACAAACTTATTAAATTTTGAACTGTTCGTATTATACGCTGTCAGTTTGTACATATGATAGCCAGAGTATAAAATCCTTTTGTACATGATTGTACAAAGGTTTTTTGAATTATTTATACATATAAAGTATGATCTTACTATATGATCCAAGATGGTCAAATTGTAATTTTCAATTTTTTTTGACAGTTTTTCCTATCTTTCATGTTTTAAAGTCCTAAAAACTGACTGACACAACTCTTACTTTGAATTTATTTTGAGATTACACTTGGAGAGTGTCTTGGGATTGGAGAGTGAGATATCTCTTAAGAGGGATTTGTGAGGGGATTCACAAGGTTGCCCAATGGTGAATACCTCTTGCTTCTTCTTCAAAGTTATTCCCTACTTTCTTTAAGACTCTTTAAAGAAGAATTTCCAAAGAGATCTGGTACTCTGCCAACACCAAGAGGTGTGGAAGGACACCGGTACTCTACCAACACTAGGAGGCTGTGAAAGGATGTCGATTATCTACCATCACCAGGAGGGTGAGAAAGGACGTTGGTACTCTTCCAACACCAAGAGGGTGTGAAAGGATGTTGGTACTTTGCCAACATCAGAAGGGTGTGAAAGGATATCGCTTCTCTGCTGTCACCAATAGGTAGAGAAATGATGATGGTACTCTGTCGCACTTGGGTTTGGTGTAAGAGAGGTTATTGTAAGGGCATCTCCACCTTGTTGTGGGGGCAAATAGAGAGTCACATTTGTATAGTAAAATACCTGAAGAGGGAGTGTATGTAGGTCTAGCTGGATTGAAAGGGCATTATCCACCATTATAAAATTATGTGTTCTTATATTTTTCTTTTTACTACATTTTCATTTTTCTTCACTTTTAATTTTGTGGTTGGAAAATTTTATTTTGAGAAAATTTTTTATTATGCTCAAAAACTTAAATCAATTTTCTACAATTTCCAAGAGATTTTTAAAATTACCATTTCAACCCCTCCTCATGGTTAGCCTTGGGACAAATTTAATAGGTCTAACAACCTATTCAAACTTTCAATAAGATTGAGGGAAACATTGAATTAATGTTGACTGGATCATTCACCTTAGAGATGATCTATGAGGGAGGTTCATATAAATTGATCAATTTTGAAGGATGCCACCTGATGTTCTTAATATTGGGGCAGCTTATCAAAAAGTATCATATCTGATGAGTATCAAATTTAACATAAAAAATGTCCCTCCAAATTTAAAGAAATTAAATCAAATATACAAATCATCAATCAATCATTTCTATCCTTTCATTTCCTTTGGGTTAGGTGATCCCTTTCCTTAGGATTGGAATCACTAGTAATGGATAATGCCTTTTGCAGTACCATCCTATTTCTACCTTCTACCTTTCCTCTCCTTTGGTTTAGGTGATGCCTTCCCTTAGAATTGGAATCACTAGTGGTGGATTACATCCTTTGTGGCACCATCCTTGTTCAACCTTCTACCTTTCCTTTCCTTTGGGTTAGGAGATGCTTTCTCTTAGGATTGGAGTAACTATTGGTGGATAACGCCCTTTGTGGCACCTTCTTAGTTATTTATTTTATCTTTTCTCTCCTTTTGGTTAGGTGATGCCTTCCCTTAGGATTGGAATCACTAGTGGTAGATAACACCCTTTGCAGCACCATTCTAGTTCTACCACCTACCTTTCCTTTCCTTAGGGTTAGGTGATGCCTTCCCTTAGAATTGGTGTTACTAGTGGTTGATATTGCCCATTGTTGCACCATCCTAGTTCTACCTTCTACCTTTTCTTCTACTTTGGGTTAGGTGATGAATTCCTTAGGATTGAAATCACTAGTGGTAGATAACGCCCTTTGTGGCACTATCCAAGTTCTATCTTCTACGTGTCCTCTCCTTTGGGTTAGATGATGCCTTCCCTTAAGATTGGAATCACTAGTGATGGAAAACACCCTTTATGGAACCACCCTAGTTCTACTTTCTACCTTTCCTTTCCTTAGGTTTAGGTAATGCCTTCCATTAGGATTGGAGTCACTAGTGGTGGATTACACCTTTTATAGCACCAACCTATTTGTACCTTCTAACTTTCCTCTCCTTTGGGTTACATGATGCATTCCCTTAGTATTGGAATCACTAGTGGTGGATAACACCCATTGCAGCACCATCCTAGTTCTACCTTCTACCTTTCCTTTCCTTTTGGTTAGGTTATGCCTTCCCTTAGAATTGGAGTCACTAGTGATGGATTACACTTTTGCAACCCATGACCCCGAGTTTGAGATTTTGATGATAAAAAATAATGTCATTTGAATTATCTATTCATTGAAT
>NW_021319187.1:134547-136225 GCF_001605985.2 Dendrobium catenatum
CTTAATCAGACTGCCCTGAACTTCGAGGTATTGAGCCTCTTCGCTTCTACCACCTTCCAATTCCTCCTCACCCTAGCCTTTCCCTACAACTCTAAACTTCTTTTAGAATTTCTTGCAAATCTCACATACACTGTCGACAATACCACTTTTCACTCTTTTGTTTATGGTCAAAATGTCGAGATCACTAGAGCCAACATCGCCCAATATATTGGGCTATCCACTGAAGGTCCTATGGTTCGCTCCTTTCTTACAGACGAATTCGATTGGAGTGATGTTAATAGAGTCCTTAGGAATGCTGCATTCCATTAACACCAACCTCTCGTTCAATCGCTAACACAAAATGCGCGAATAATTCAACATGTCCTTCGAACCTCTATAATACCTAAAGGTGGCGACCGTGTCAATATGACCCCGACCTTATCCGTCGCTACCTATCTTATCATCACCAACACCAAATTCGATGAGGCTGATTTAATTATTAACTACATTCTCCATATGACTTTCGTTCGCCTCCCTACTACTCGACGGAAACAAAATCTAGCTCTTGGTCTCCTTATAGGATATATCCTCCAACATAAATATCAATTGACCTATCCTGGTGAGCCCGACAATCTTCCAATTTTTTATATGGATGCCTCTTTCTGTATTCTTTTCCATCAGGTACACGAGCCAGAAGAACCTGTTTTTGACGCAGAAGAAGGAAAAGATGCCCCGGACGCAGTTCAAGCACGTCCACGATGACATGCACCACCCCGAGCACCTTCACCAGTACATCCTCACGATGATTTGGTCGAACGCTTTGACCAACTTCAGACTCGTCTCGATACTCACATTCAAAAGCAACATCAGCAACACGAGACTGACATTCAATGGTTTGGGGAACGCTTTACTGTTATTAATCACCACTTTGACACTCTCTTTCAGTACTTCCAGCCAAACCCACCTTCACCACCATCTGATCAGGATCCTCCATTTTAGATTATCTTTATATTGTAGTTTTTTTTTTATCTTAGTGTTTGCTCCTCTTTTTGGTGCTGTCAAAAGGGGGAGAAGGTTGTTGTAGTTTGTTCTATGGTTAAATACATTTCTTTTTATTTCATACTGAATTTTATTCTTTTTCTTATTCTCATGTTTAAATAAAATAAAAAAAATGCCATTAACACATGCTTACAACAAATATTATTTGACATCATCAAAAAGGGGGAGATTGTTACAACCATGACCTCGAGTTTGAGATTTAGATGATGACAAATAATGTCATTTGAATTATCTATTCATTGAATATTATTTTATTTGCTATGGTCCGTAAGTACTAACATTTCAGGAAGATAACAAGCTACTCAGGACGACAAGAAGACTTAAGAATTGGTAGATTAGGAGTATGAGTCTGACAATGTATTTTGGTATTTATTTTATTTTTTCTTTCTTGAGTCTGGCCACAAATGCATAAAAGTCTGAGCAACCATGCACACACACAGGGGGAGAGTGTTTTTAAATAAAAATTTAGAGTTTTTCCTTCTTTGAAGATCGTACTGTACGATGTTATTTCGTACCGTACGATAAGAGCTTTGTAGGATGATTCTGTGAATAAATCGTACCATACGAATGAAAATCATACTGTACGATATGTTCAAATCAAAAACCCTAGCCGTCGTTTTAACTTAAGTAAGTTATTTTA
>NW_021319187.1:136447-169970 GCF_001605985.2 Dendrobium catenatum
TCTTTAGGGTTTGAGAGAGGGAGGAGAAGGTGAGCGTTGTGAGGGTGAAGAGGTGTGAGGGAGATCACACGGTTGCTCCGAACTTGCTACATCTTGTTTCTACTGTGGCCCTAGAAGAATTTGTGAGAGGATCTCCAAGGGAAAGGCTCTTCAACATCCGTGATCTCGAGGTACTCTGCCTTCTCCAGGAGGGAGAAAAATGATAAGGTTCTCTGTCGCCAGGAGGGTGAAAATAGAGTTTGGCACTCAGCCACGCCGGGTTGGTGAAAGGGAGTATTGTAAGGGCTTCTCTGCCTTGCCAACGGGGCAAAAGGAGAGCTATTGCTTGTAGTGAAACATCCGGAGCGGAGTACTCCGGGGAGTGGACGTAGGTCATGGTTTGACCGAACCACTATAAAAATTTTGGTGTGCTTTTTCCTTATCGTCTTTTTATTATTGCGTGCACTTTATTTCATAATATTTGCTTGAGAAAATTTGTTAAAGAAAAGTTGTTGAAATTTTTTCATGTTAAAATTTTAAAAGCATAAAAAAAAATTAGAACTCCTGTTTAGATTTTAATTATTGTCAAAAAGTTTTCACAATTAACCCCACCCCACCCCCCCTCCTGTCCATCTAGTGATTTCATACACCTTTTATGGCACCATCCTAGTTCAACCTTCTACCTTTCCTCTCCTTTGTGTTAGTAGATGCCTTCCCTTAGGATTGATCACTAGTGGTGGATAACGCCATTTGCAGCACCATCCTAGTTCTACCTTCTGCCTTTCCTTTCCTTTGGGTTAGGTGAAGCCTTCCCTTAGGATTTTAGTCACTAGTGGTGGAAAATGCCCTTTGCAAAACCATCCAAGTTCTATCTGCTACCTTTCCTTTCCTGTGGGTTAGGTAATATCTTCCCTTAGGATTGGAATCACTAGTGGTGGATAACACCCTTTGTGTCACCAACCTAGTTCTTCCTTCTACCTTTATTTTCATTTGGGTTAGGTGATACCTTCCCTCAAAATTAGAATCACTAGTGGTGGAGTATGCCCTCTATGGCACCATCCTAGTTTCACACCATCTTCGATCATTGTGGATGGCGTATTATCTTCCATAGCACCTGATTTCAACCCTCTATGATGGGCACATTATGTTCCCCATCATATGATCATATTTGGTTCTCTATAATGGGTGTATTATTTTCCCCATCATATGACCATCTAACTTCGATCATGGTGTTGGTCATATTATCTTCCCCATCACCTGATCTTTGACCCTCTATAATGGGCGTATTATTTTCCCCATTATATGACCATCCAACTTTGATCATAGTGATGGGAATATTATTTTCCCCATCACCTATTCTTCGACCCTCTATAATGGGCGTATTATTTTCTCCATCATATGGTCATCCTCGTCCCTTTATTATGGGCGTGTTATTTTCTTCATCATATGAACATCTAGTTTTGATTCTTTATAATGTGCCAATTCTTACCCCCATTATATGATCATCCTAGTTTTGATCCTGTATGATGGGTTAATTCCAACCCCCATCTCACAATCACTCGCTAGTGGTAGAGTATACCCTTAATTGCACCATCCTAGTTTTGATCCGCTATAATAAGCCAATTCGTACCCCCATTATACGATCATCCTAGTTTTGATCCTCTTTGATGAGCCAATTCCTACCAAGAGAAAATGAGAAAGAGCCAAGAAGTAAATAGAAAGGAAACATATGAAGTTGAGAAGATAATAAGAGAGAATAATAGAATGAGCCTGCCATCAAACCACCAAAGCATGAGATTTAAACCAAGGTTTTAATAAAAAGTGGGTTGCATTTAGGTCACCTTTGAGTTTTTGAGTCAACTTGAACCCAACTCAATTTTAGAAATGGGTTAGTATATTGAATCCAAATTTGCCCCATTTTGCATGGGGTGTATTTTGGGTTGGGTTAAGTATTGACACCCCTAAGATCAACTATAGACTAATTCTATAAATTATCTTTAGAACTTCCTAGTTAAAGGGTATTAGAAAAACTTTGCAAGAATTTCTTTGGGCTTGCTCAATAGCACAATGGGCATTATGGTCCTCTGAATGGACACCGCTCGGTGGGGGAAAGAGTATAGAGGGTATGATCGTATTATTTCTTAGGAAAAATTGATTGCATGCCTTTGCACTCTTCACAAGAGGGCCAATGGGAGGGCAGATTAGATCATACATACAATTAAGCATTGAGGATAGCGTCTTTTTCCTATGCACCTCGTTGAGTAATAATATATAATAACCTGATTAGAGTCACAAGATTTTCCCCACTCGATATATCAGCTCGAGCGGGATTTATTTAATGTAGGATTTAATTTCCTATGGGTGCAAGCCCTCATGTTTTATTACATCTTATGCTAGAGTCTAAGAAGACTCTCTATTAAGGATACTATAATATTCACTCAAATAGGATTGGCAATGGAGAGGAGCCTAAGAACTTTATATTCAAAGGGAAGGAAATGTTCATCTTGGCTTAGTCAGCATGTGCGGCTCACGTCATCATCCGGAATGACTAAGATAGTGAAAAGAAACTAGAGAAATGATAATATTACACTCAGAACATATAAGAGAGAAAGATAAAAGTGGCATCATCCATGTAAAGCAGATATGTGAGATTTATAGCCTCTGAAGGAAAGAGGAATTACCCAACTGATGAGGCATACTATGAGACACTGATAATAGTAGCATTGATCCCTAAATCTTTAGTGGGTTTAATGTTCTACACACAATACTAACACATGTGTCCTAGGTAATGCATTATGGACTTATATCCTAATTGAAAAGAAAAGCTAACTAACCAATTAGTCGTATAAAATTTATGTTGACTGGTCTTTATGAAAGATGGGTGGGTGTCTAGGTTTTTGAAAATTAAGGTTAACATCTAGAGAGGTTCTTAAGTGGCCTTATACTTATGAAGGGTATTATGCTCCTAAAACTAATATAATTAAATTTTTAATTTTATTTAATTTCTAATGCAATGCATGCTAGTTGAAGTCTCCAAATCACAAATGCATGAAATTTTAAAAATGTTTAAAAATAATTTTTTAGAAGACTAAGCTTCCCAGGGTTTAGCACCTCATCCTCATAGCTTGAATTATCTGAACTCTACCAATAGGCAAGAAAGTGTCTTAAAGCAAGAAAATAGACGAATGCATTAAGATGTATGTGATCCTGAACAACTTCAAGCTATTCCCTTGGTCGTTAGCTTTCTATTTTTTTTTAATTCTTAGAATTTTAAATTTTATTACGAGTAGAAAATGTTTTATCCCTAAAGAGCCTAGCAAAATTAGGCGCATATACATATAAGAAAGAAACCTATAAAAAACAGGCAATTTGTATTGTGTATGCAAAGTAATAAAATCAATATAAATATCAACCAGAGTAAAAAAGAAAGTCCAAAAGTCCATGGAAAGTGCCCTAGAAAGTACAATCCAGGGTCTACAAAAAAGAAATGTTGGCCAAGCCCCACCAACAATAACTTGTATTATAATCCTACTGAATGTTGCAAGTCTTAAAAAATAAGGCATTTTATCCTAATATTTATCTTCAAGTCCTTCTATGGATTACCTTCCATCGATCCTCGTATGATTCATCCTTCATAACAGTATCCAAATGAAAAGAAATTTCTCGAGAGGAGTTTTCTTTTCCATTTGGATCCCTTAAGTTTTAAATGTCTTATCTTTAAAGGCCTTCACAACTTGATACATCAAATATAATTACATCATAAAAAAAAGTCTAGACTCTCCTACATGGTTATCCTAATTAGTTAAAATAAAATATCTCAAGTATTTATATATAGAAATAAAAGTACTCATGCTAGCCACACTTGGCCATGCTCTTATTTATTTAGGGGTAAGTAGATGAAGCACCTGTAGAATTATATACAAGATTTATTTATTTTAGCCCCCTTTATTAGTGTTGCATGAGCATAGCCACATGTAGAAAACATAATTAGTATAAAGATCTCCCCTAACCTATGGGTAATCTATCGCACATCACATCATAAATAATACAATAATAAAGCTCATTGTCACAGTAATCATCATAGAAAATCAAAGAAACCAGCACATCTACCACATGTATAGTGTTACATCAGATAAGTAGAAAGGAAACACCTCCCTAACCTAGAGCAAGAGGTTCTGTCCTAACAAACAATTCCGTATTTTTTCAAGGCCATGGCTTGAAGAGAGAGAAGGTCCACAATTTTAGGAAGGAATTGGAAGAAGATTTTGAAGATTTGGGTGCCATTGTTGGAGATGGAATAAGGTGGTCGGTCATCTATGGATGACCGGAACACCAAAAAAAGTCTATATACTGCGAATCCAATCATGTTCGATTCAAAAGGTAGATTCTCCTTCAAACGCATTTCCCCTTTTCGGATTTTGGAAACTCCTCTAGTTATAAGAGAGGGAGGTTCGAATGCTATGCATAAACCTTTGCCGGTTTCAGGCAAAGGAAAAAAAGTGATTTCTTTTTTGAATGATAAGACAAATCCCTTGTTGGATATCATTTCGGGAGCTAATGATAATGAAGCATCTTCATCAAGAGGAAGTTTTGCTGATATCTTGAAGAATGACCATGATATTAACAACAGTAAGGTTAATATCAAAATTCCTAATACTTCTTCAAATTTGGATAATTCTAATGTGTGGGTTAAAAAACCTCACATTAAAATTAATTATAGTGAAATTCATTATGATAATGGGGATGCAAATGTGGTCTTACTTGACAAGGAAAAGGAAAAATCTAATGCTCAAATTTTGAGTAATTCCTTGGTTGTTAAAATTCTTAGAAAAAAACTATCTTTTTTTCTAAGTGTTCATTTGAATTAAGGAAGCAATGGTCAAAGTTTAGAGGATTTCATATTACATTGCTTGGTCTAGATTGGCTCCTTTGTTCATTTCAATTTCAAGAAGCCAAGGAGGAAGTTATGAATGGAGGTCCGTGGCTTGTTGGAGGATTTGTGGTAGGTTTAGACTATTGGTCTCCTACTTTCTCTCCTAGCTCTTTGGATGGGGTCTCATCTCCGATTTGGTTTCATCTTCCTCATTTGCCATTACATTATTGGGATGAATCCAATATCACTAGAATTGTTTCTAGAATTGGAACTCCATTACTATTGGATGGTAACATGTTTAGATGGGGGAGAAGGGAGTATGCTAGAGCTTGCATTCGAGTTAATTGGAATTCTAAGCTCCCCTCTGGAATTTGGGTGGAAGGGCTCTATGGTAGATTTTTTAAAAAATTTGAGTATGAAAATCTATCATCTTTTTGCTTCAAATGTGGTAAAATTGGTCATATTGATTCTATGTGTCCTAATTCAACTCATAATAATGATCCTCTTGTTAATAAGGTCCATTTTAGTTCATCTCAAACTGAGATTAATTCTTATGGGCCTTGGATGCATGTGAAGTTCAAAAAAAATTGGAGGATTATTCCAGAAAAAAAGTTTTTTAAATCTGTTTCAGCATTGGAGAAATCAGCTGATGATTGTGTTATTGATTCCTTGGAAGATGCTGAAGGTAACGGGGTTACTAGTTCAGAAGTTCATGCTGTTCATTTGAATGTTCAGGACAAAGCTGAAATCAAGGAAAGTGGTTAATTGACAGTTAAACAAGGAGCTGATTCTTCCTCTATTGATCCAGTTTTTGCAGAAAAAATTCAAATTCAAATCCCTATTAATATGGAGGAGGATAACGAGAGGTTTAAGACTCCTGATATTATTATGGAACAATCTCAGGAAGCTCAGAATTCAAATTATGAAATCTCTATTCTTTTGGTTGATCCCGTGGAAAGGAACAACAATACTCCTTGTATAGAAAATGTTTTTTTGGGAGCTTATGGAGCAGATATCATTATCAGCAAAAATTTGAATTCAAATTGATATAAATATTAGCAAAAATTTGAATTCAAATCCTGAATTCAAAATCCCTGAAAACGTGGAAGTTCTTAAGGGAGGAGGTTGCGAAGATGCTGCCCGATCCAATCCTGATCAGATTGCTGAAATACCTGAAACTAACAAAATAGAATTTGAAGTCAATAATTCAGTTCCTCAGGAGGAAGTATTAGCGGCTGCTTCCAGCATCAATGATGTTTTTATTTCAGCTTCTAAACCTGAAATAAATAAAAGTATTGGATTATTTAGAGAATCTTCTCCATTGTCAGCTATGAGTTTGAATGTTAAGAAGACTTCTATTAAAAAAGTTATCAAGGAAAGTAAGACCCCAGGATCTAAGCACATTTTGTTCAAGGAACTTCAATCATTAGGACCAATGAATGATCTACCTAGAAGGAAGATGGTTGAACTTAAAGTGAAGAATGGTATAAGGGGTTCTTCTTCCCTTTTATTTCATTAATATGAATGATGGTTATCCTGTTAACAACATCAAAGTGGATAGATATTTGAAGTTGAAGCATATGATCAAAAGGTTTGGAATAATGATATCATTAATTTCTGGCCTTGGGAATTGGAGAAAGCTTATGTAATATCCTTCATTGATAAAGTGTAATTTCCTTTTAAGCCTTTGTTGCTTCTTTTTTCTTCTAATTTGTCAATTTAAACTTATTCCAATTGATTATGGGATCTTTACTATGTCTTATTCTCTAACTCGATGGAAACTCTGGGATACTAATCAACCCTCGGGTTGTTTATTTCAATTGTATCCCCTGCATCTCAACAGTTTCAAAATAGGAAACAGTGGGTGTCAAATCATTTATAATAAGTTTAAATTAACAAATTCATGTTCAATAAGGTCCCTTTTTCATGTTGAAAAAGGAACCAATAGGTTCTA
Source organism: Dendrobium catenatum (assembly GCF_001605985.2). NCBI lineage: Eukaryota > Viridiplantae > Streptophyta > Magnoliopsida > Asparagales > Orchidaceae > Dendrobium > Dendrobium catenatum. Next base: position 143,254 of record NW_021319187.1, read on the forward strand.
TTACTTAGCTTGTATTATGTTGTCCTTTCTTCTTTAATTAATGCAATTTTGCATTCTCTCAAAAAAAAAAAAAAAAAATTTCTGTATGTGTGTAGTAGGGTGCGTGGTATCGGATATATCCTATTTCGGGTGATTAGTTTAAGTTATTTTTTATCTAGTTTTTTGAAGGTCAAAAGGGGATTTGTAATTAAAGTTTAAGTATTATTATCTTAAGGTCAATTTTAATTAATTTAATTGGTTAGTCTAATTTAATGCTTAAGGTAGTATTTTTTGAAGTTTAGGTTGAGTTAACGAATTTTAGAAGGTCCAGGGTCATGATATCTCCAAGGTCAAAGGGGTCCAAAAGTGACTTTTAGACATAATCTAGGTTTTGGGATCTTAACAATTTTATTAAATATTAGACCTTATAAGGAGTAATTAGACTTTAAGTTTGCTGGATTTAGAGTTTTCTATGCAAAGTTATGATTTTTCAAAGTAAGGGTATTTAATGAATTATTAAAATTACCTAAATAAGGGTGTTTTAGGGATTTTGATCCATATTAGCCCAAAACATCTTGGAATCACCTTTGAAGTTCAAGAATAACCCAATGAAGAGTTTCCAAGTGTTTGAGAAAAATTTAGAATTTTCATTAATTTTTAATTATTTAACTTAATTAAAAAGGTGATTTTTAATCAAAATTATATTAATGTTCAAAATAACGCCTAATTAAGGGGCTTTTAATTTTTTTAGATTAGGGATTAAATTATAAAGAGTTTGATATTTTATTAAAAATTTTTAGATTTAACAATAATTTTAAATAATTATTTAAACAAATCTTATTAAAAAAGGAATTAAAATTAATAAAAATTCAATTAGACAACTAATTCAATAGTGGCGGCTACGTGTCAAGCCAGGATTGGCCCCTCAAACTATATAGAAATCATTAGAAATGATTGCCATGATGCAAGAATTAGCGCCCGAGACTTAACCACATCAGACCCGGGTATGAGGCCATATGAACTTCTGTGGCATGAAATGAATGGTCTTGATCTCATTAGACAGAGAGAAGAGCCGCAGAATCAAGTTCTACAGTCGATTCAAAGTACAAAATGGCAAGATCATGACCATTGATAATGATATCAACAGAAGACACAGGCCCCTAGGATAATATTTTTCCTCAATCTCATGATTGGGAGAACCAAATCACAATAATTTTTAATCATAGGGTGTTCACATGAAGAACATTCATATGGGGCAAAAATTAAAGTCAGAAATGCACTATATAAAAAGTTATTTAGCTCTAAGTGCTCTAGACTAGGTTTGAGGATTTTACCTAATATAATGGATGGATTCGGGATATCTTAGGCTTGTTGCACTTGTAGATTGTCCATGCTCCTTTTTGTAGAAGAAACCGCATTTCAAAATGCTATGGATCGAATGAAAAATCACTTTGAAGGATCTTAGGCTTGATTCGCCATAAATCTTCCCCTAGCGAGCTTGGACTAGTGGGTTTAGCTTGGGAAAGGTGGAGGGAGAATAAGGGAGCCCACACAAAAAATATCTCAAGCCTGGAGAGTCTATGCTAAGAGAAAAAGTAAGAACTTCACAATGAAGCCCTAATGACCTTATTTATAGTCCTAGACTTATGATCGACAGCTAATATTGCTCTTAGGGATAATTATAAAGGAAATAATCCCCTTTGTCCGTGGTTTGGGTCAAGGGAGGAGTAGGATGGATTTAAATGCAATTAAAAAAGGGGATTTTGACTTAAATAGGTCAAGTTTGACCAAATAGGACTTGAGTTGACCAAGCTATGAGTTGACCTAGTCAACATAGTCAAATAATTCTAAGTGGGTAAGGGGTTGAGCCAAGGGAGTTTAGAATTGATTTGAATCAAAATAGGGAGGATTTGGGCTAATAGGGTCAACCTAGGTTGACCTGGTCAACCTAGGTTAACCCGGTCAACCAGATTGACCCAAGACTTGGGTCAAGGATCAACATACTTGATTTGACCCACTAAACCTAAAGGAAGGGGTCTTGAGGTATTGCTTGGTCAATTTTACCAAGTCAACCCCCCTTGACCTAGGATTTAGGTGAAAACCAATGTCAACAAATAGACCCCCAATATGGGTGGTGAAAAACTAGTGAACCGTGCATTTTGACATTGACCAAATGTGATAAGAAAAGTAAGGTAAGGCGCACATGTGGGATCATCAAAGATAGGGAGGTGGATAGATCATCTATCTGCTTTACCATTCTATAAGGACAGGATAGAGCAGGAAAGCAAAGATAAAGGGTCTCACATTCACCTGACCATATTAAAATAGTGAATGTAGATAGTTCGATGTTCAACTGACCATGTCAAAATACTTAAACAAAGAGAAAAAAGGAAAAGTAAAACCAACTATCTTCTTGACCATATTGAAATAGCATAATAGAAGGTGGAAGGATCCTGCATTCACATGACCATATAGAAATAGTGAATGGGGTGACTCAATATTCACCTAACAATATCGAATCAATGAATAAAGAGCAAGAGTTGAAAGTAAACCAATTACCTTCCTAACCAAATCAAAATAATAAAATTGAACGTGGAAGAATACCGTATTCATATGACCATAACAAAATAGTGAATGGGGGTGACTCAATACTTTCCTGATCATATCGAAACGTTAAATAAAGAAGTCACAAAATCTGATATATGCCTAACCATATCAAAATAGCAAGACAATCAGGAAAAGAGTCATACATTCACCTAACCATATCAAAATAGTGAATGTAGACAACTCAATGTTAACCTAATCGTATCAAAATAGTGAAATAAAGCTCAACAAACCCCCTAACCCAAGGTATAAAATAGGGGGAATGAAGAGGTGGTAAAGGATGCCTCCTTGGGACTCTGTCTGGCACCCAACCAAGAGAAGTTCAACATTTTCCAGACCATATCAAAATAGTAAATGTTAAAGACTTAATACTCACTTGACCATATCGAAACAGTGAGTTAGGAGTTAAAATATTTAATATATGCCCGACAATATTGAAACAACAAAAAAAGTCATCTTAATAATAACCTAAGACACACCTAGGTAGGTATGTGAGGGGAAAGAAAAGGTAAATGGGAGAATTCCAAGGAAATAGTTATCTAAGAAATCCCAAGCCAGCATAGTAGACGATAAGTCATTGTGGCCATGAGTATCTAAATGTTGTTAAAATTTCTTATGTAACTCTAAAATCATTAAAAGCAGAAGCATCAGATTAACGCCTCTAGGGGTAACAGAAAGAGATGTGCCATCAACAGAGTGTGAGAGGGATGATCTCATTCTAAGTGAGTAATAACTAAATTAGCCAGGGGACAGACTCACTACAAAGAACAAAATTATATTGAGGAGAAATAATCATTTAGGAATTATAGTGGTGCACCCATACTAACCGATAGGACCCTATAAGAAGTGAGAGCAATATCAACACATCCAAGGAACCTCTCTAGTAGCCAAGAGGTGGGTCCTAAAAGGGAAGTATGTTATTAAAGATGCCGAGGAGCTTATCTTCTGTTATAAAACTAAAATTCACAAAGTGGTGATGGTAACATCTGAGACATAATGTACCATATAAAAAATGCAGAGACAAATTGAGGTAGCAAGGGGACACACTTGTCATTGAGAACAATAACTATACATAGGATCAACAATCATCATAAGATCATAATAGTAACACCCACACAAACTAATGGGACCCTGTGGTATGAGAAAGCAACACCAACACATCCATAGAACTAATCTAGCAGCTAAGAGTTGGGCATGAATGAGAGAGTAGGTTGCCAAAAGAAGCTAGGAGCTAATTTTATGCTAGAAAATCAAAGCTCTCAAAGAATTGATGCTAACATTTGATGTATGATGTACTACAGCACACCTAGGGAAACAACTCGAATAACAATCATCTGAAGATCACAGCGGTAAAACCCACACAAACTGGTGGGACCCCGTGGGAAGTATAAGAAATTTCAATGCATCCATAGAACTACTCTGGCAACTGACAGTACGGTATGAATGAGAGAGCAGGTTGCTAAAAGAAAACATAAACATGGTTGATCTTTTCTTAGAAAAATCCAAGCCCGTGAAGAAGTGATATTAACATCAAAAACACAATGTACCACATCACCAACAAAAACAATGTTGATAAAAAAGATTCATAATAAAAGAATATAGGGTCATCCCTGAACCAATCACCATGATTCTTTGAAGGAGAGGGAAAGGGAGAGAAGTCTAGGGGGACTTGAGATATTGGAGAGTAAAGCTGAGTTCCACCTGTGACAAGGGCTACCAGTTTTGTTCTGCTGAGAGCTTCCCTTTCTTTATTATCATCATATTTTTTTATTAATATTTTCTTTTATCTATTCACAATCATAGATTAGGCATATCCATATTATCAAAGACAATATATGGTAGAGGGAACATTTATCATATCCATGAGTTACTCTAGTATGAAATATCTTATAATGATTGGAACATAAATAGAGGGAGACATAATTGGCTTTGATAAACCAGGCCATATTCACCATATGAATAAAACTTGGGAGAGATAGAATATACATGATCTTATAAATAAGTAAAGCATTAGCTTTGATAACCCTGGCCACATCCCACTCATATGAAGGAATTGGGGGAGATAGATTTTACAGGATCTTGTAAAAAAGTGAAGTGTTGGCTTTGATAACTCAGGCCACATCCCACTCATGTGAATGAACTGGGGAATACAATTACAACAAAATTGATTTATGAATAAAACTCATATTAGAATAGTGGATCAACATTACTATTCTCGATAAACATATGTTGGTATGAACCAAGTATAATATTTCACAAGGGGTTTGAACTATTAGTTTTGATATTCCAGGCCACACTTGGGAGTGACAAGTGAAACTAGGGAGCTAAAACTTATGGTGAATTCAAAGGCATATGAATTCCATAAGTCTATATCAAGTTAGGAAAATCATAAAGTTTGAATATACATGAATCATATGGTTTACACTAGATGCATAAGAAAAATCAAACAAAGTAATACATACTGGCTTTGATAATCCATACCACACTTAGGGTTGACAAGTGAAACTAGGGAGCTAAAACTTATGGTATATTCAAAGGTATATTATGTTGTTACTTAGTTTTTCAAAACTATGCTTTATATCATGTGAGTTTTTTATGACACCAAAATATTATTCATTATTGTTTCTCCTAACACATATTGGGAAAAATGTGCTTGTGTTATTTGTGAGTACTAATATTTCAGGAAAAAACTACTTCAAACTGTTAAAGACTTCAAAATAGATTAGATTAGGATTTTTATAATTTAAGCGTGTCCCTTTTTCTATTTTCCTTGAGTTTAAGAGAATGTGTGATTGTAATTAGGTGACCATACACACACATACACACACTAGGGGAGTGAGTTAAAACTTTTATTTTTAAAACTAATCATAGTGTACGATTCTTGGATTATATTGAACGATTTGACCTGCGTGTTCCTCTAGAAAGAAGTTAATCTAATCATGACTTATAAATTTCTTTTGTAATATTCGTATTATACAAAGTTAGATTTATACATATGACATCTAGAGTATAAAATGGATACATACCAGTTCATCCAGAATGACTCACCATTTTCTAAACTGATCGTACTGTATGAAATTAGTTTTATACATACGACATCTAGAGTACGAAATGGGTACATCCCAATTCATCCCATATGAATAGGTAATTTTTTTTGAACTTTTTGTACTGTACAAAATAGTTTCGTACAGATGACATCCAGATTATGAAATAGGCTCATCCATGTTCATGCAATACGAAGAATGATTTGATTTAACTAGTTCATATCATATGATATAGGGTTCGTACTGACAATGAATAGAGTACGAAATGGGTTCGTTCATTAACGTACTGGACAAACCTGTTTAATTTTGAACTATTTATACAGTACGATGTTAGTTCATACATACAACTGCCATAGTACAAAATCAGTTTGTACAAGATCGTATAAGGAATTTTTGAACTATTTGTATATATGAAGTATAATTGTACTGTAAAATCAAAGTATGTCCAACTTAATATTTTTAGTTTTCCTGACATTTTATCTTATCCTTTCTATATAAGGGATCTAAAAACTGACTTTCCATGAGTCTTCTATGAATTTTCTCATGAGAGTTAGAGTGAGAGTGTTTGAGAGTGAGGCTTCAGAGATCTTAAAAGTGAAATTTGTGAAGGGTTCATAAGATTGCCAAAAGGTGAGGATCTTTTTGTATATTCTCCTAATCTCTACCCTACTTCAGAGAATATCTTTAGAGAAAACCTGATACTCTATCATCACCAAGAGGGTGAAAATGACACCGGTACTCTGCCATCAACAAGAGGGTGAGAAAGGATGTTAGTACTCTACCATCACCAGAAGGGTGAGAAAGGATGACAGTACTCTGCCGCACCAAAATTAGGTGGAAGAGAGGTTATTGTAAGGGCTTCTCCATCTTGTTGTGGATGTAAAAGGAGAGTCACTTTGGTATAGTGCAATACCTGAAGAGGGAGTCTTTAGGGAGTGGATGTAGGTCAAATTGGACCGAATCATTATAAATTTTGGTGTTTCTTTCTCTTTACTTTTTACTACTTTTTGTTTTCTGCACATTTACTTTTTATACTTTTTGTAGTTGAAATTTTTATTTTGAGAAAATTTATCATTATGCATAAAATATTAAATTGGTTTTCTAAATTACCAAGAAATTTTAAATTACCAAAAAATCACCCTCTTGGTTAGCTTTGGGACAAATCATTTGGTCTAAAATCTAATCAAACTTTCAAGTAGTATCAAAGCCTATATTAAAAATTAAGGTTTAAACAACTTTTTGAAAATGATCATGACTACTTTTGGAAACCGTGACACATCTGAAGGTTATTTGATTACTAGACCACCATTATTAATAACATCCCTTTAACTTTTAAAAAGCCCATATGTCTACTTTTTCTTTAATCGCTTTATTATCGTAAATGGATTTTAGTACAAGAAGGTTACACTAGACCAACTAGACTTATTGATGGTATTAGAACTGAAACATTATTTATTGATTGGATATTAGAGGAAAAAGAATTAGCTCAATTAAATGCTAAATGTTTAAACTTCTTTTTTTATACACTTAAGTCTGAAGGTCATATGCGTGTTTCAACTTGTAAAAGGGTAAAAGAAATTTGGGATAGACTTTGCATAATGTGTGAAAGAACCAATGAAGTAAAATAGTCTAAATTGAACATTCTATTACATGAATATAAACTTTTTCACATGAAACCAAATGAATCAATCTCTGACATTTATACTCGCTTTATAAAAATAGTCACTTTATTGTATACTTTATGTAGGGAATTATGAATTCTGAGAAATTCAATAAAATACATCATTATTTACCTACAACTTATGATGCAAAGATTATTATCATAACTGAATCTAAAGACCTAATTATTTATTCTATTGATAATATTCTTCGATCACTAATTGCTTACGAGTAAGGAGTGACATAGAGATATATTAATGTAGCAAACAAGCCAAGGAGAAAAATATCATGTTGAAGGAGGATGACTAAGGATAAAGATGATATTACACTCATTATTAGACAATTCAAGAGTTTCCTGAGAAGAAAGCAAAGGAGACGTCAGCAGTAGAATAATGGTAAGTTGTTATGAATACATGAAGCTTGGACACATCAAATTTGGTTGCCTGAATCTGGAAGCTAATCCTATTAAGGATAAAGTTAAGGAGAAAACAAATTTAAGTAAGGGTAAGAAAATATTACAGAAAGATCTGTAGGCAGACTCAACATATGATTCTTCAGAATTAAAAGCAAAGGAGGAAGTCAAAAACTTATGCTTATTGGCAGAAAATCTTGATCACTCAGATTAAGATGAGGTATATGATTTATCTTTTGACGAGTTATTTGAAGTTTCTGAGAAAATTTATACTACATAAAGGAAACATAAAAAGCTGTATGCTAACTGAACATAGAATTTTTACATTTATAAAAAGAGCATGAAATCCTTAGGAATGATCACGCATTAATTCATAGAAACCACATGAAATTATTGTATGAGTCTGATTATTTGAATAAATAGTATAAACTATTGAAATCATCATATACTGAACTTGAAAAAAATTTTAAAGTGTTTATGGATGAATCATATTGAAGAGAATGTGAGTTAAGAGATAACAATGTTATTTTAGAATGTTTTAACTCATATTTTAAAGTCGAATTGAAAGCTCTTGAGGAAAATAGGACATCCCCTACACTTGAACAATTTTTCAATCTTGATTTGAAGCTTATAAATTCAAAACCTAAGAAAGATATGTTGCAACTCAGGCTTCCGAGTTTATGATTTTGATGATAACAAATAATATTTATTAATCTTTTATTTCTCCTAGTATTTTTAGTGCATATTTCTTTCTATGTTGACTAATATTCTAGGTACACCATGCACCATTCTTTGAAGTTTCAAGGCTCAAGATTGTGCAGAATTTATTGTTTTAAATGAATCTGTAATTTTCATTTCTTGAGTCAAACCTTGTAATGATGTATGTTATATTAGTGACCATGCACACACATAGAGGGAGCAAAAAATCTTTTTGAATATTTTAATTTTTTATGTACATCATTCTGTACGATTTGTATCGTACTGTATGATCTAGTGTAACAGAAATTAATTAAAATATTTTATTTTCCTAAAAAAATATTTTTTAAAATATAACTAATCGTACTGTACGATGTGTTCCAAATCCAAATCCTTAGCCATCAAATTAACTTAAGTAAGTTTTTCTTAGTCGTTTGTATTGTATGAAGGACTTCGTACTATACGATTTATTTTAAATACTTACATAAATTAACCAGTGATTAGTGGAATAAATCAAGGATTAATTATAAATTGAAAATCGTACTGTACGAACACATTCATACTATATGATGAATAGAGACGAATTCTGATCATCTTGGACAATCCCTTATTTTTGTCTCATCGTACTGTACGATGTCTATCGTACCCTACGATGAACAAACACAATATTTGATCGTCTCAAAATTCATCCTGGATGATGCTTTGATTTTGATCATTCATACTTTACGATGTATATCATACCATACGATATACAGAGACGACATTTGATCGTCCCTGCTATCGTCCTGTATGACATTAGTGTTGAGGATCATACCGTATGATTTATTATCATACTGTACGATTATATTTTGAACTGTTTGTACACCTTCATACCAGGATGAGGCATGTTATACATATCGTACTATACGATTTGAAATCGTACTGTACGATTGTAACGGCTACTTTGAATAAATTAGGGTTTTTTGAACCCTCTATTTAAGCACTCTCATAAGACTTTGTAAGAGTCTTTGGCAGCCATTATAGCTTTGTTTTTTTAGAGAAAACTTAAAGAGAGTACTTAAAAGATGAGAGGAAAGGGTGGAGTTTGAGAGAGGGAGAAGAACCTTGGAGGGGGTTTCAAGGGAGTGTGAAGGAGATTTCACACGATTACTCTGACGAGTTTTCACCTCAGTACCATCAGATTCAAGATTAGTCTTGAAGGAAATTTTGGGGAGAAGAAGATCTTGTTGGTGTCAAAGGACCCGGCTCCTCAGCTGCACCGAGGAAGGTGGAAGTGATTGTGTAAGGGCTTATCTGCCTAGTTGTGGGGGCTAAAGGAGAATCACTAAAGGTTTAGTGTAATACTCGGAGTATTTTTATTGTGGAATGATTGATCATATCTCTCACACTTCCCTATTCATAATTTATATATATTTATATATATATATATATTGTGGAGAACTAAGATGCATAAATCACAGCATATCAAACATGCATATAGATTATTATTGCCAAAAGGTTAACCAGACTTGTTTGGATTCCCAAGTCTAGCATTTGATTATTTTATAGAAATACTCTCATAAAAGACCTTATGAAGGCATTTGGTACCTGGACAGTAGATGTTCAAAGCATATGATTGGAGACACATTTCAATTCATATCTCTAGAAGCTAGGAATAGAGGCAAGGTAATATTGAGAGATAATACCACTATTAAAGTTATAGGTATAGGTATGATTGGCAACAAAAACAATTTTTTCAATGAAAATATATTATTGGTAGAAGGCTTAAATAATAACTTGTTGAGTATTAGTCAGCTTTGTGATAAAGGTTATAGTGTTAAATTTTTCCCCACAAGTTCCTTTATAAGCCAAAATGGAAATTATATGTTGCATGAAAATAGGTTAAATAATGTATACATGCTTGATTTGAATTTTGTTAAATCCTTTAATGCTTTTGTCTCAAAATAAATACTGATGAATCTTGGTTATGGCATAAAGACTTTGTCACGCAAGCATGAAAAATCTTAGAAAGACTACCCAAAAAGATTTGGTTAGAGGGATACCAAAACTAAACATTACTAAGGATCACCTGTGGGATGTATGTCAATTAGAAAAATAGGTGAAGTCCTCCTTTCACTCAATTAAGGATCTTAGAACTAACAAACTGTTAGAAATCCTATACATGAATCTTTTTGGATTAGTTAGCACTGTAAGTCAAGGAGGAAAATTTTTTGTGTTTGTAATAGTTGATGATTTTTTAAGATTCAGTTGGGTAAAATTCTTATTTCATAAGAGTTAATTGTTTAATGAGTTTAGAAATTTTTATACTTGGATTCAGAGGAAATTAGGGTATGAATATTTATCAATAAAAAGTGATCATGAAGAAGAGTTTAAAAATAAAAAAATTTTAAGATTTTTGTAGAGACCAAGGAATTGATCATAATTTTTTAGCACCTAGGACCCCTCAACAAAATGGGACAGTAGAAAGAAAGAATAGAACTTTAATAGAAGCCACTAGAGCAATGTTGGTTGAATATTCACTTTCGAAATATTTTTGGGCTACAACCGTTAGTACAACTTATAATATTCTAAATAGGGTGAACATTAGATCCAAGTTGAACAATATACCCTATGAACTCCTTAAGGGTAGAATGCCTAATCTTTCGTACTTTCAAATTTTTTTATGTAAAGTGTTCATTCATAATAATGAAAAAACTCCTTTAGGAAAATTTGATCTTAAATATGATATAGGAATTTTGGTAGATGAGGAGACCATACATATAGTTTTTTTATGAATCTGTCATTTCAGAAGAGCAAAGTTTAGAAGAAGATCTTATTGAAAATATTCCCCAACGAATTAAAAAGACAAATTTAGAAGAGAATGTTGAAACTGAAATCCCTTTGCCTAGAGAATGGAAATTTTCTAAGAGTCTCCCTAAAGAATTAATTTTAGGTTAACCTAATGAGGGTGATAGAACTGGTCATGGACTTAGAAAACAAGTGAACCACTCTGCCTTTATATCGATGATTGAACCAACTAATATAAATCAAGCACTTTCAAATGAATTTTGGTTTTTGGCCATGCAAGAAGAATTGAATCAATTTGTTTGAAATAATGTTTGGAATTGATTGAAAAACCAAAATATTAAAGTGTTGTTAGAACTAGTTGGGTGTTTAAAAATAAAATGAATGATTTAGGTGTTGTAATTAGAAATAAGGCAAGATTGGTGGAAAAGGGGTATAATCAAATAGAAGAGATAGATTTTGAAGAAACTTTTGTCTTGTGGCTAGCTAAAAGCGATTAGCGTTTTACTAGACTTTGTCTATTTTAAAGGTTTTAATTTATATCAAACGGATATTAAGTGTGTCTTTCTTAATAGGGTGATTCTAGGTTTTGAAATTTCAAAATTCTCAAATCATATGTTTAAATTAAAAAAGGCATTGTATGGACTAAAACAGGTACCTAGGGCTTAGTATGAGAGATTAAGCACTTTCCTTTTATAGAGATTATTTGTTAAAGAAAGTATGGACACCACTCTCTTCTTGAAAATGATAGGATATGAAATACTCTTTATTCAAATATATGTTAATGATATCTTATTTTGATCTACCAATAAAAATCTTTATGATGTTGTTTTCTTAATCAGTCAAAGTATATTAAGGATATCCTCAAGAAATATGAAATAGACAATGCTAAACTAGTTACTATACCAATGAGTTTCTCAGTGTACTTAGATAAGGACTTTAAGGGAAAATCTATTAATCAAAAGAAATTTAGAGGAATACTTTGATCATTACTTTACTTGACTGCTAGAAGACTAGATATCATGTTTAGTATTTATTTGTGCTAGATTTCAATCTGATTCAAAGGAATCATATTTGATAGAAGTTAAAAAAATTCTGAGATATCTTTTAGGAACTTAAAACTTAATGATTTCGTATCCTAAGCACAGCTCTTTTTTTGAAATCATTGGATTTTCTGATTCAGATTTTACAGAATGTAGGATTGATCAGAAAAGTACTTTTGGAACTTATTAATTCATAAGAAACTCTTTAGTTTCTTAGTCTAATAGAAAATAGAATTAAGTATCATTTTATACTACTAAAAGTAAAATACACTGCCTTAGGTAGTTGTGTGGCACATGTTCTTTAGTTAAAATAATAACTGATTGACTTAGGATTTTCAATTGGCACTATTCTAATTTTTTGTGATAATATAAGTGTCATATGTATTTCAAAGATTCCTTTTTAACATTCTAGAACCAAGCATATTTATATTAGGCATCACTTTATTAGAGATTATGTGGCTGAGGGAGAAATTGAATTGCACCATGTTGTTAGTGAGAATCAACTTGCAAACCTTTTTACAAAACCACTGGCTTTTGAGACGTTTTACACCTTAAGAATCAAATTAGGTGTGATTGATCTTAATGTTGAAATAAAATATCTACTAATTTGATTTGTAATGTGTTGGTATGTTTCTTTATTTTCTTATGCTATTTGTTAGAGTTTGTATGTTTATATTTTTTGTGTTTTGTTTATTTTTTGTTATTTTTTCTTTTGTTAGTTTTGTGATTTTTAGTTTTAATTTTTACTAGTAGCATATCATTGGATCTTGAGCGATTGGCATTTTAAAAGGTTCTCTGTTTATCATGTCTTATTTTAAGTGTTCTCTTTATATTGTACAAAAAATTTTGTACTCTATAAATTCTATAGCGTGTACATGATAATTCTCTGTGTTGAGCATGTAAGACTAAGTTTTTCAATGCATATCACATTGTATAATGTCGTCATCATCTGTATGATTTAGTTTTTCTTGTATATACGAATTAGGGACAGTTTTCCAAACATGCATCCATGTTTATCAGATCGTACGTATGAAATCCACTTCATCTGTATGATCCTGTTGTTAGTTTCTTGTATAGACAAACCTAACCGTCATAAAATGATCTTTAATATTCTAATCATCCTGAATGAACAGGTGTTCCTCTATACGATCATTTGGTCAAAAAGGATGTACGAAATGATGCCTCGAGAATGGTGTTTTATAAAAAGCCATTTCATTTTGTGCCATTTTTTATTCATATTTATGAAATATTATTCGTCCCATATGATTTTAAAATAGTACGTATGATATCAATTTTGTATTATACGACAGGTCATTTTTCTTTAAATAGAAAGGTCTTGGATAAGTTTTTTCTTTACATACTCATTTGTTTCCAAAATTTCTTGAGTCCAAATCTTAGGAATGGCCAGTAGTAGTAAACAACCTCGCACTTCCAAGGCTCATCCTCTTGTTCTGGTAGGGATGACAACTTCCTCTCTAAGGAAAATGAGGAAGCTTTTGATATTTATTTTGCAACAAAACTAACTCCTTCTCGACACCTCATTCAAAGTAACATCAACTTCTTTGTCATGCCCCTTTTTTGCCTCAACCCAATTTTCCTTTATCTTTACCATGATTTACGCATACCATTGTGAAACTTTTCAATTTTTTCTTCCAAACATGAAGGTAAACCAAGATCACACAAGGATTACCTCTTTCATCTTTAAGCAGCGTGTTAAAATCAATAAGGAAGATATAGGAAACTTTCTTCACCTTAAAACCCAAGGAGTTAGAGCACACCCCTTAACCTCTAGAGCGAATTTTGATTGGTCAAAAATAAATCTGACTCTTGGAGGTATTGCATAAGTAAGCCATTTGTCTCGTATGTACACTCTTAATCAGAATGCCAGGAATATCTAGCATGTCTTGAGAACCTCTATCATTCACAAAGTTGGTGATCGTATAAATTTGACTCCTCTTTTGCCCACTATCATATGTTTGATAGTGACTGAAACTTCTTTTGAAGAAGACTAACTTATCATGGGCTATATTTATAAACTTTATGATATTGAACTTCCTCACAATATGAGGAAGAAAAATATGTGTTTAGGATACTTAGTTGCCTATATTTTAGAGAAAAAATACAACCTAATCCATCTTGATCCACCGATTGAACTTTTCATATTCTTTAATGATGCCTCTTTTTGGACACTCTTTGGTCAGGATCAAAGTTTAAAGGGAGAAGATTATAAGGGAGAAGAAAGAGCCCCATCTCCAGCACCTCCACCTGAACTTAGAACAGAACAAAATTGCGATCAAGAAATGGTCCAACATTTTGACAGACTGGAAACTCAATTTGATCAATGCTTTGATTACATTGAGAATCACCTGAATAGGTAGGATGCTAGATAAAATTAGTACATGGGCTGGATTTAAGGGTAATTCAATTCAATCAACACTAATGTAGCTACGATCAGTAGTTACTTTACGATGTTTAACCCTCCACAACCTCCAGATTAAAGCCCCTCAGAATATTAGTTGTACTTTTTTATTGTACTTGCTGATGAGATTTTTATACTAGTTCTTGAGATGTTTTATTTGTTTGTGATTTCATGTGTTTCTTCATGTTGTGATTGGTTCAATTTCTAGCATGTTGTATTGGTGATATGTGTTGAATGAAATGAGGGAATGTTATTTTTGGTGATATGTGTATTGTTGATATGTGTTTCTTCATGTATTGCATTTATTTTTCTTCAGTTTTTTTTATTTTTGAAGTTAAATTATTTGAGGTTGATCTCTAGCATGGAATTTTGAATTATTTTACTCTACAAATTAATTTCCTTGCAAAATTTAATCTTTCAAATTTTAAATTAAAATTATGACTGAATATAGATTAGGAGATCAATTTTATGTTCTTATAGATAAGTATTACTTAGTTATAATTATTGCAAAATATATGTCTTATATTTTTTCAATGTGTTTATTTTTATTAATTATTAGAATTTGAGTTAAATTTTATTGATATTGGAAAGGCCAAAAGAGTAAAAAAAACAAGATACACAAAGCGTGCCAAATTTGAAAAGATATGCAATATTCGCCAAAGTAAAAAGAGGCACAAAATTAGCCAAAATAGAAAAGAAGCACAAAGTGTGCCACAAACAATTAAAAATATGTGTAATGTCGTCAACAAAAAACTCATACTATTCTTTCCTTTATCATTTTATTTCTTATACAAATACATATAATCGACAACATCATTCACTATTGAATTAGAAACTAATTAATGTTTATTTTGTTATTCTTGCAATAATTATTTTTATTTAATTTTCCTAGAAGGAATAGTGAACTTGGTTTACTTTTCTTATCTTAGTTGTTCTTTGGTTTAAAACTTGATTTTTTTTCTTTTTAGCATTGGAAGTTAATGTTGTATTTACAACTAGTTTAAAAACTTCTTCTTCATCAACAACTTCAATTTATTCATAGAAAATTTTCATTTCATGATGTACTTCCCTTTTTGTTGTTGTCAAAAGGGGGAGTCGTTAGTTATTGTTTGATGTTTTATTTATTTGATGCATATTTCTTGATGTATATATGTGATGTTTGTATGTGTTTTATGTATGTATGTGTGTATGTTTGTTTGTGTTATTTTTGTTGTATGTTTGTTTGTTTGTGTTATTATTTTTTATTTAAGTTTTAAGGTTTTTATTTAGGGTTGTGTTTCATTGGAACCACTTGTTTTACACTGGTCATTCATTTAGGGGGAGCTTAGGAGAAAATTTACTTTAAAATATTAACTGAAACAATAATTATTTTGTCATCATCAAAAAGAGGAAGATTATTACGACTTAGTTTTTCAAACCTATGCTTTTATATTATATGAGTTTTTGATGATACCAAAATATTATTGTGTTGATTATAATTTCTCCTAACACATATTGGAAAAATTATACTTGTGTTATTTGCGTGTACTAACATTTCAGGTAAAACATATTCCAGACTGCCAAAGACTTCAAGATAGTTTAGATTAGGGTTTCTTGTAATTGAAGTCTTTTTCTATTTTTCTTAAGTCTGAGAGAATATGTGATTGTAATTGGGTAACAATATACATATACATTAGGGAGTGAGTCAAAACCTATATTTTTAAAACTTATAGTACTATACGATTCTTGAATTGTACTAGATGATTTGACTTGAGTGTTCTTCCATAAAGAAGTTAATCAAATCATGCCTTATAAATTTCTTTTGTACTGTTCATACTGTACGAAGTTAGATTTGTACACATGACTTCTAGAATACTAAATGGATACGTACCATTTATTCCCAAACAAACTCACCATTTTTAGAAATAATTGTACTGTGTGAGATTAGTTTTGTACAGATAATATCCATAATGCAAAATATGTACAAGCTAGTTTGTCCCATACGAACAGATAAATTTTTTAAACAATTTGTACTGTACAAAATTAGTTTTGTACAAACAACATCCAAAGTAAGAAATGGGCTCATCCATATTCGTACCATACAAACATGATTTAATTTAACTAGTTCATACTATATGATGTAGGATTCATACAATCGACGACTAGAGTATGAAATGGGTTCGTACATTATCATACCGAATGAACCTATTCATTTTTGAACTGTTCATATAGTACAATGTCAGTTCGTACATACGATTGCCAGAGTATAAAATCAGTTTGTATATGACAGAACCAGAACCTTTTGAACTGTTTGTATGTATGAAGTATAATCGTACTGTACGATCCAAGTACGTCAAACTTGAAATTTTCAAGTTTTTGAACTTTTTTTCTTATCCTTTCTATATAAGGGTCCTAAAAACTATCTTTCCATGAGTCTTCTATAAATTTTCTCTTGAGAGAGAGTGAGAGTATTTTGGGAGAGTGTTTGGCTTGAGATATATTACAAGTGGAATTTATGAAGAGTTCACAAGATTGCCCGAAGGTGAGGATCTCTTTGTATGTTCTTCTAATTTCTACCCTACATCCTTGAAGACTCTTGAGAGATGATCATTAGAGAAGATCTAGTACTCTGCCATCACCAGAAGGGTAAGAACGGATATTGATACTATATCGGCACCAGGAGGGTTAGAAAGGATGATGGTACTTTGATGCACTAGGGTTTGATGGAAGATAGGTTATTTTAAGAGCTTATATGCCTTGCTCTGGGAGCAAAAGAAGAGTCACTTTGGTATAGTGCAATACTTGAAGAGGGAGTCTTTAGGGAGTGTACGTAGGTCAAGTTAGATTGAACAACTAAAATTTTTGATTTTTCTTTGTCTTTACTTTTTACTACTTTTTATTTTCTGCACATTTACTTTTTGTGGTTAAAAACTTTATTTTGAAAAAATTTGTCATTAAGTATAAAATCTTAAATCAATTTTCTAAATTATCAAGAATTTTTAAATTACCAATTCACCCCCTCCTGGTTAGCCTTAGGACAAATCTTTATGTCTAACAACCTAATCAAATTTTCATATAAATGTCATAAGTCTATATGGAGCTAGGCAAACCATAAAGCTTGAATATATATGAACCATATGATTTACACTAGAGAAACAAATAAAATTTAAGAAAATAATACGTATTAGTTTTGATAACCTAGACTACACTTGGGGTGATAAGTGAAACTGGGGTGTTAAACCCTACATGGTGAAGATGAATTAGAGGTTCTATGCACTAGAACTAATGTGATTGGCATGCACAAACATAAGCACAAACATCCTTACGGTGTATCAGCCTATCACCTTTAAGGATAGCCTTATACTCTTCATAACAAACATCATGTGGTAGAGGATAAATCATCATAGCCACACATACTGCTAAAAAGTAAGAGGAATCCCAACAGGAAAGAGACACCTTTATATACTTTCTCTACAGTGAATGAGCATTCCAAAATAAGCTCAAACTTACCAATTAGACGAAGATGCAAAATGATAGGCCTACGTAAGATAAGAACTAAGTCACCAACCCATAAAGCATGTAGTCAAACAAGGAGATCATGTGACCAGGCCATACGGGCCTCGTATTGCTTCAGGTTCTAATGAGCTTGAAGTTGAAGCTCTTCTAAACCGTTAAGTTCTTCTGATCGTAATTAGGCATTATCCTCATGAGAAAGATTATGACTAACTGCCACACGCAGTGAGGGGGGCTCGACCTCAAGTGGGAGTATAGCTTCAACCCCAAAGGACAAAGCATATAGGGAAGACTGAGTAGGAGTATGATATGTAGTACTATAGGCCCATAATGCCTCGGGTAACTTATCATGCGACTCTCGTTTATTTTCCACAATAATTTTTCTTATTAGTTGCATGATATTTTTATTAAATTCCTCTGCCAAGCCATTGTCTTTAAGATATTAAATTGAAGAGTATTGTCAATTGATGTTATGGAAGCAGCAAATCTAGCGATCTTGGTGCTTCTAAATAACGGGACATTATAAAAAATTATATTGCACGAAACACTAAAGCGGTAAACAATGCGATCATGAAAGAAGTGCATCACATCTTCTAATTTAACTTCCTTAAGTTGGATAGCTTCCATCCACTTAGAGAGTAATCAGTGGCAGCTAAAATGAACCTATGGCCCTTAGTGGAAGGAGGGTCAATAGGATCCACTACATCTATGCCCCAACCTTCAAATGGATAAGATGATACAGTAGGATGCATTAGATTAGGAGGTTGGTGAATCACTGTTCCATGAATCTGGTATTGTTGACACTTTTTAGCGTGCTCCATACAATCATAGATCATGGCCGGCCAATAGTAACCAAGGCGTTTAATTCTTCCATTCATCTTTGGTCCAGACTAATGAGCACCACAAAGATCCTCGATATCTTACCCGTGACCTTATGAGCCTCCTTGTTGTTATGGCAACGCAACCATATTTGGTTAAAACAGCATCGATATATGGTGTCATTAATATAAACAAATGATAATGCTCTCTTTCTAATATGAGCAGCAAGAGATCACTAATCAGGGAGCCAACCATACTTCAAATACTCAACAAAGGGGACTCTCCAGTCTAAATCTTTCTCAAGAGTAAAGATTATAAGGGTTTGATCGTGAGAAGAAAAGTCTGTAAGGCACATGGCTTGATGATACTGGACAATAAAAACGCTTGATTTCAAATTGGGTTATCTAATTTCATAGCTTGCTTGGCTAATATATCTGCTTTACCATTTGCAAATTGAGGGATTTTAGCCAAGGTCACTTCAGGAATCAAACATAAGAGCTCTATTACCTTATTGTGATTGGATAATAGCTCAGGCTTAAGAACTTTCAAGACTCTCGCTACTTGATTAATGATTAGTTAGGAATTTTCAAAGATCTTCACCCATAAAATCTTCTTCTGAATGGCCAAATCAAGTCCTAAAATCATATCTTCATACTCATCTTCATTATTAGTATGAGGTTATGAAAGACTATTAGGAGTACCGAAGGGTGTGGCCTTCACGGGATATAAAAATAAGGCCTAAATCAAATCTAATTATGGGAGTTTTGTTTGGATATAAGGATTTAATGGAGGATACACCGTCAAAGTAAAACTCCCAAGTAGGGGACTCCTATTTATCCACACTCATGATTAGTTTATCAGGTAAATCATCATTGAGAGAGGAATCTGCAGGGATCAGGAGAGCAGCAAGAAAGTCAACTAGAGTTTATCCTTTGATGGCCTGTAGAGTGATAAAATTAATGACAAACTAACATAGAATCATAAACCATCATGTTAAATGACCTAATAGGGTCAGACGGGTCATCAAATAATGCAAGGGGTTGACTTGAGAGATCAAGATAACCTTATGTGAAAGCATGTAATATCTAAGCTTATGCATCGTAAAGATTAAAGCTAAACAGTGCTTTTCCATCATTGGGTTTTTTAACACTACAGGCATTAACCTTCTACTAAGGTAGTATAAGGCATTTTTCTTACCTTCCTCATTTTCTTGAGCTAAAAGTGCACCCATGGATTCATCCAGGGCCATAGTGTAGTGAATTCCTAGGATGGGTGCAGCTAAAATAGGGGGGTTCATCAGGTAGCGCTTTATACTCTTAAAGACCTCCTAAAAACATTCATCCCAATAAAAATAAGGATCCTTCTTTAAGATGGCAGCAATGGGATGACATCTACCATAATAATTGGAGATATATCTCTGCAAGAAAGCAAGCTTACCTTAGAAATATCTCAACTAGGTAAGACTCTTATGAGTTTTCAAGTCCACTATGGCCTTGATCATGGAAGGATCAATCTCAATGCTACGCTCAACTGGGTAAGACTCTTATGAGTTTTCAAGTCCGTTATGGCCTTGATCATGGAAGGATCAATCTCAATGCCACGGTAGTAAACTATAAACCCTAAAAACTTTCCTTCACTAACACCAAATGAACATTTCAATAGATTCAACTTTAAATCATACTTGCGCATATGTTTAAAAATGATTTGCATATCTTGAAGGTGATCTCCATGGACCTTATTTTTTACCATAAGTTCATTCGCATAGCATTCACCTTACTCATGTATCATCTCATCAAAAATAACAGTTATGGCACATTGATAGGTGGCCCTAGCATTCTTGAGATCGAAAGGCATCACCTTGTAACAAAATATACCTATAGATTTATAGAATGCAGTAAACTTCTCATCTTCACGGGCCATATATATCTGATTGTAACCAGATGAACCATCCAAGAAGGAGAATATGCTATGGGATGAAATTATATCCACCATAAGTTTGGGGATAGGAAGAGGGAAATCATCTTTAGTATATGCCTTGTTCAAATCATAGAAGTCAATACAGACACAAATCTGTCTGCTCTTCTTCTAGACTGGAATAATGTTAGAAAGCTAAGTAGGATACTTCTCTTCACGAATGAATCTGGCTAATATAAGCTTCTTAGTTTTAGCGATCACATGTTCTTCAATCTCTAATCTCATCCTATAAGATGATTGTTTAATAGGGACTACATCAAGCTTAATAACCAACTTATGCACTGCTACTTCTGGGTTTAGACCAGGCATCTTAGTGTAATTTCAGGCAAAGAAGTCTCTAAATTCTAATAGTAGTTTGATGTATTCTTGAGCCTCTAAGTCAGACAATAAAGCACTATAAAAAATAGGCTTAAGATCTAATTTAATGCCTAATTTAATCTCATGCATTTCATCCATGGAAGAAGTGATGACATCTTCGAACTCATGTGGATCATCAAAGACCTTATCCTCAACATCACATGGGTCTTCTTCACCGACAAAGAAATCAACCGAATATGAATGAGAGAAATCATAAATATTGGCACGAGTAAACTGATCCTTCCCCATATAACCCAAGCCTTATTGGGTTTGAGGCATATCAGTTTTTCAAACACGAGCTTGCTGTGGAGCTTGTTCATCGAACCAAGTAGAAGGAATAACACCCTCCTCAACATAGCCTTCCATGAAAGGGAAAAGTAACGAGGGACATGGATGACCTCATTATCTATAGCGGTCTCCATAGGACCCTGATTCTTAGGACCTAGTGGGGCACCTATGCAATGGGATAAAAAGGCACACTCACTAGACCGTAGTGGCATAAAGGATTCACGTAGTGGAGGCACAAAGCAAGTATCAATTTGTAGTGGGCCACCAACACTAGTGGAAGGAGTAACAGAAGATTTTTTATGAGACCCCTCGACTCTTATTCCATACATCTAATAAGAAAGAGATCATTTGCTAGTAGTCTAACATTGGGAGTGAAAGTTCATTAGGGATGTTAGCCTTATGAACTGGCCCAATGCCAATTAAGAAAGAGGTGAATTGGTATTTTAAGATTATTTAAATCAAAATCAACAAACCAAAATTCACCACAAATAAAATAAAGTGCGGAAATTAAATGCGGAAATAATAAAGGAAAGAACACACCATATTTATAGTGGTTCGATCAAACCTTGACCTACGTCCACTCCTCAGAGGCACCCTCCGAGTATTGCACTAAACTAAGTGTCTTTCCTTTAGCCCACATAGCTAGGCGGAGAAGCCCTTACAAAATCAAGTTCAATCTCTCTTAAAATTAAATCACAAAATATCATTTTCGCACCTTGCAGCCATGTTGTAAATATTTCCCCATCCTGTAGCTTATCAATTTAATTTCTTAATTGCTGTATTATAAACTCATGGTAAGGTTTGTATAATTTTTTGGAAGCTACAACTGAAAAAAAATTCAAGAAAGATTCACAGCCTCATGCAACACTGACAAAAAAAGAGCATATAAAATAACTACATCGAAAATTGGATTAAATAACTTCATCTCAATATTAAGTTAATTCAGAATAATAAACTAGTACAAATAAATTAAAAAACCTAAAAAAATGACATCTACACCTTATTTAAATGCTCGTAGTCATGAGAGATTTGACCCTCAATCGGAAATTAGGAAGATTACACAAAGGTAGAAATATGAATATGTAACTTATATCCTATAAACCTTTTTTAAAAATTTCATGAGCGAAGAAGAGAACTGTATCTATTGCTCTCATTGAAACTACAGTCTGAACAAGCAGTTTACTTTTGTTTAAGCTGTCGATCAACAATGTCTGACATCCTAATCGAGTGAAGCACAAGCAAAAGACTATTGAATTATGTGTCATCAGCATGTAAGAAAAAAGAAGTATTCAAAATGTATGACGGGACACTCAGAAATTAACCGAAGAAGAAATTATACGTGTAATAATGGCAGATGGCCGAAAGTCAGCATGGTAGATTGGCTTAAGGAGCTTGTACCTCGATGCAACCTGGGTAGATTGCCACGAGGAGAGCTGCGATAGTGGAGAGGAGGATGGGAATCACAGTGACAAGCGATCTCAGATCAACCAAAATAACTGTACGAAGAACTCAATGTTGTAGATTGGCATGAGGGGAGCTGCGATGATGGTGTAATTAAGAGATTTGGTCTGTTGGTTTCTAATTAAGAGATCATGGGTTTGAATCTTTGTGTATATATTGTATGTGTGAATTTGTTTTAAATGGCGTAAATGTCCTTAAAAAATTTGTTTTAATCTTTTTTATGCAAAATATATTGTTCTGATAAAACATTTTGTTTTATTTGGTAAGTGAAAAAGAATGACAAGCAGTTTTCGTAGCGTGTTGGCTGTGCTATTCACGTTAATTCTATGGTGCGAGACTTCGGCAAAGCCTGAAAGCGAAGCCTGCTCACGTTGGAAAGAATTGTACGCTTAGAATAGGATATTCAAATAATATCTTTATATTGTAATATATAAAAGACTAAAAAATATTGATTTATGAAATAAAGAGGAACGGTGGAAATTCATGTGATGAAGTTTTGCATGACGTCGAGATAATTCAACAAGTTTTTCAACTTTGGGTTATTTATTTATATTAATAATTAATCACAAATGCATTAACTATCGTTCAAAGAAATCAAATTTCAACGGGTGCTTCGCTTGACTTTCATTTTTAGTGTTAGTTTCTCATTCTCTCTCTTTCTATATATATATATAATTATCTTGATCGGGCACGGATCTCAAGGCAAAATTGTGCCGGAAATTTCAAAAATTAAATCCGGAATCATCTGAACTCCGATTTCAGTGAACTTACAGTCAAACTGAGCGTCTCGGAAATAAAAACTCAACGACACCAAATTGGACTAAATCCGAGCCCAAATGAGTCCAAATCAAGCACCCGAAGCGCTGTTGAAAATTTCAAACCATAATTAGAGTTATCAAATGGTTTTCAAATATGTTGTTCTTATAGTCGAATCGAGCGGCTTGACGAGACGAATCCAATGAGCCCAAGATTGCCAAATTCTGAAATCATTAATACCTTCAAATGTCTGAAGATCGATGCACTATCAAGGGATTCAATATCGGCCGTCCATCCGACCACTCCCTATTTACCCCTGATCTCTCACCTATTTACAAGCATGCCACTCCAGAATATCTATAAATAGACCTCTCATTTCTCATGAGAAGGGACCCAAGCAAGAAGAATAGAAAAAGAAGAGAATGATAGGAGGGAAGAACTCCTCCTCGACCACCGCCAGAGTTCTGCCCGACGCCGGAATTCTGCTTGACTTCTGAACGACGATTAAGCTTTTCTATATTAGTGCTACTTATTCTGGTGAAGTGAATCATTGAGAGCCATTATTTTTATCAGTAGTTTGATTTCAAGAACTCTTGTTCTTTAGTTTTTTTGTCCAATTAATATATTGACCAAGTTTACATAATGCATGAAAGATCTGTTCAATAATACAAGTATATGAATGTGTGAGTGCATGGCATGGTTTTTTTATAGTCCACTTGAGATAAAGGTGAAGGAGAATGAAGTAATTAGATTTTTCATTCGTATGGGGATAGATGATAATAATTGTTTATTCTGGCACTTGTTTGCTGAAGTGATGAGAATAAATCTCTATAAGACAGGAGATTATCGAAATGAATTGGGTTGAAAATTTGTATGATAGAAGTATGAAATTTGATAGGAATTAATGCTTACTTTTTTAGACTCAATTTCATGATCTACGTCTCAATAGAGAATGTGTTATTTTGGTTGATGTTTGAAGGCTAATAATCGATATCGAGCATTATATTCTTTACCATCCTCAGAATTGAGTGGATGATGTATTTCTGTTAAATTTATACAACAAATTGATGAATGATGTTTTGCCCGGAGGTAAGAGAAAGGAATTTTTAAGTGAAGTGGATTAGCAGAGCATTTAGTATGAGTTTTAGTTTCACTTTAAATGTTTGGCAACTCAAGTCCAACTCTAAGCTTTCATGCATATGTTATTTAGAAAAAAGGAATACTTTATAGTCATCATTCTTCTTTTTTTATGTTGTAATTCTATTTATGTTTGCAATATTAAAACCTATGATATTATTTTTCATTCGTAATTTATATCATTGTGCAGTATGATGGTTCTTCATAGGTTTTAATTTTTAATATTTGATTCTTCAGCACTGAAGTAGAGGACTATTCTGTAAAAGCTGAACAATATATTTCATTAGGAGCATAATTTTATTTAAAAATATTGTAAGATTAAAATTAAATTTTATGTCAAAATAATTTAATATCATAGCATATCTTTTAAAAAGTTATTAAAAGTATTATCACTCAGTTTATAATACACAAGAAGCTTATGTTAAAACACTCAATTTATCCTGAAGTTTATGTTGAAACACTATAGAAGAATGCCAAGTTCATGTAATATATGATGTGCAATAATAAAAAGATTAGATTATAGCACCTATCACCTTTATAGAGATTTAAAAGGTAATGCATCTGAGATGTAATGCTCTGGTGAACAAACTGGTCTATCTCATAGTCCACATGTTCGTTAGCATGTTTGTTTGTGTGCTCCTCCACTTCTTCACCACATGGTCTATTGAAGAGAGGCCATAGTCAACCATGCAGGTGTTGGGTAATACTATTGTGATGAAGCACCGTCATCAAATGTACCTCAATGTGTACGAGAACTCAGCCATTGATCGCACTCGCTCCTTACGTCAATATTTTCTATGAGAGTACTGTTAAATTGTTGTGAAAGCTGGGGTCAAAATTATTGTCTTTCTATTTATATTTAATCTATAAATAGTTCCTGACATAGTAGAGACCATAGCTTCCATCAGAAGGTTAATAGTTTGATAAGATTCTTCCCAACTTCAAAAAATAGATTTGATGACCTTTTTTTGAAGATCCTAAGCTTTCATATAGGACACTCAAATATTAAATTTTGACTCTACCCTATCGATGATTTAATGAGACTTTATATCAATTTGCTACCTTACAATAGACTGGATAAAATTATTTATGAATTTTTAGTTGCACTGTTTATGGATAGTTAGAAGAATGGAATTCATGCATGTATGACCTTCTCTAGCAGATGATACCTTACATGCCCCACCCAAATGCTTGCTAGAGCTTCCATGTAGACACTATTTGCAAGGTCTATTTAGAGCTTCTTAATGGACGCAACATATAATATATTTTTTTGCTTGTTTGGTAAAATAACTTGAAATTCAATATTAATGATGATTGACCAACTAAACAATGTAAATTATAAATATCCTTTCGTAGCAAAACACATGTCTTCAATAATTTCATCACGAATATGTTATTCATGTGTAATAATGTCATTGTCAACAACACAATACTACTATGCCATTATTCTACATTCTAGCATGTCCTTGAAAACTCATTCATACTAATCATTTGATCAAAGTATGCCATTATTCTACATTCTAGCATGTCATATAAGTATTGTTGAAGGTATAAAAGTATGAGCTATGCCACTAGTCCTTCAACAATACTCTCTACACTTTCAGGAGTCTTCATTATTTGTCTAGTTGGAGTCAGCTGAATTATCACTTGACCCATAGCTCATACTTTTATACCATTCGCAAACCATATTCTATTTCTCAAACCAATCTTCTGATTGGCATACATAACTTAGTGAAGTGAGCAAGGAAGACCCAATGTTACCCACATGAATGGGTCGATTAGGAGACCTAAAA
>NW_021319187.1:173078-182300 GCF_001605985.2 Dendrobium catenatum
GAGAAGCCGGCGTAGATCTATGAAGCACATCATACCTTTGAGGGAAACCTAAAACAATTGCCCACTTTTCCACTGGTTATATAGTGAGAGAAACCAAACCCTAACCCACAAAAAAATAAATAAATAAATAAATTAAAAAAAAAACATATGCTGCAACGAAGGACCGCTATAATTTGCGACGTCGGTTTTTTAAATCGTTTCAAGTAAACCCGACCGGTCCAACTTTTTTTGTGACGCAATATTAGAAGTGTTAAGTGGTTCTAGCTGACTCATAAGCCAAGTCAGACATGACTCAAAAAATTGCTCGTGAGACAAATTAGATGAGCTAACGAATCAACTTGAGCTACCTGAATGTTCTCAGCTTCTTCGATGAGTTGCTTCTATTTCTTTCAAATACCATCAATTTTTTTTGTATCGCTACTTGTATTCTTTTTTCTTAGTTATATTTTTGAAATGTTCAAGCATTTTCCTTGATTTATTTTTCATTCTTCAAGTTTTTGTGCAACAGGAAGAGTGTCATGGCATGTGTCTCTCGTGAGCTCCCCTCCCAGTCCCAGCAGCCCGATGTTACCCTTGAATCAAAGGTCGTCCATGATCACAGTGTTCAGTGTCCGTAGTTTGCGTCTTGTAACTCTTGTTATGTAACTGTTCTTCAACTTCTCTGGTGAGTTGCTTGTATTTCTTTCAAAAATCATTTGTTTGTTGTTTGCATCACTACTTTCATTCTTATTTCTAAGTTATATTTTCTTAATGGTCAAGCATTTTCCTTGATTTATTTTCTGTTCTTCGGCTTTTCCTGTGGGTTAAGGGTTATACAGCTTGTTAAACCGACACATCTTTCACCGTTTCACATCAATCTATTTGTTTTATTTTTAAATATATATTTCAAACATATTTTTTTCCAATATGTCATTTTTGTATTCATTTTGTTTGTATTCATTTTTTTATTCACGCATTTTTTCAAACAAATTAGAGTAGATTAGTTTGCATTCATTTTATGTATAAACAAAATATTTATATGAGAAATAAAGAAGTTTAAGAGAAGTGCTATGGAGATGTCTACATAAGAAAGAGGTTAATAATACTTATATTCAAATCATTAACGATATGTATGCAAGAGTCATCACTTGTGTTCAAACACAAGGTGGTTTGACAAGTATTTTCCTATTTAAGTTGGATTAAATCAAGGATCACTCTTAAGCTCATATCTTTTTTGCTTTAGTCATAGATGTTCTCACTAGACAATTGCAAGAGGTTCTACACTTGTGTATGCTTTTTGTTTATGATATTATTTTTGTTGATAATACTAGAGAGGGAGTTAAAGGTAAACTTGAACTATGGAGGTCAACCTTAGAGTCTAAAGGCTTTCGTTTGAGTAGATCTAAAACTGAATATATTAAGTATAATTTTAGTAATAATATATCTAGTGGAGGGATCGTGACTTTGGGTGATTGTCATTAATAAAAGTATACGTTTTAGATATCTTGGGTCTATTGTTTAGAGTGACGGTGAAATAGATGGGAATATTATTAGTATAATTCAAGTTGGATGGTTGAAGTGGAGGAATGCAACAGGCTTGTTATGTGATAGAAAAGTTCATCTCAAACTTAAGGGAAAATCTATAAGATGGTAGTGAGACCTGCAATGTTTTATGGCACAGAATGTTGGCCATTAAAAGACAAGCATAATTTTAAGTTAAATGTTGCAGAGATGAGGATTCTAAGATCAATGAGTGACTTTACTCTTAAAGATTGGATGTGAAATGAGCATATATGTGAAAAAGTTGTAGTAGCTCTAGTGGAAGATAATATTAAATAGAGTCTTCTTAAATGGTTTGTTCACATAAAACAACAGCATTCTGATGACCCGATTAGGAAAGTAGATGTATTAGATTTAACTTATGTTAAAAAAGATAGAGGTAAACCTAAAAAAGAATTAGTAGGAAAATATTATAATCAACCTTTCTTTATTATATTTAGATGTGAATTTGACTCTTAACATGACACAATAGAGAAAAGGATTAATGTAAACGACCCTACATAGTGGGATAAAGGCTTGTTAATGTTGTTGTTGTACACTTAAAATTTCTTAACATTCAGGATTTTTAATACAAAAATATTAAAATTGTAAAAATAAATAAATATCTTTTTATATTAAACTTTTTTAATTAATCAAATTTAAGCTCAAATCATGAGTGACTTGAACTCGACTTAACCCATTTACACCCATACATTATATTATTTACATTTTCTCTTCCATATTAGTAATTATTGATACGTCCTTCAAAAATTATCTTGTTTGGGCACAAATCTCGAGGCAAAATCAAGTTTGAAACTTTCGAAATTAAAATTGGATTATCCAAACTTCAATTTCAGCAAACTTATAGTCAAACGAAACGTCTCAAAAATACGAACCCTACAACACCAAATTCAACCCAATCCAAGCCCAAATGGGTCCAAATCAAGGGTCTGAAGCGCTGTTGGAAGGTTCAAACCACAATTCAAATTACCAAACAGTTTCCAAATATGACGTGCCTATAATCGAATCGAGCGACTTGACGAGACGAATCCAATGAGCCCAAGATCAGTAAATTCCAATATCACTAATACATTCAAATGTCCATCAAACGGTCCACGATCAAGGGATTAAACATCAACCACCTATGCAAACCATTCCCCATTTGCCCTTGATCTTCAACCTATTCTCAGGTCATGCTACTCCAAAAAATCTATAAATACAGTATATTTCCTCTTGAAAAGGGACCCCTAAGCAAAAGGATTCAAGAGAGAGATCAGAGATCGCTCTTGCCTCCTCGACCACAGCCCGGAGTTCCGTCGGACCACCATCTGATGTCCTAAGCTCCGTCGGACCACCGCTTGCCACCCCAAACTTTGCCGCACCACCACCTGTCGTCCTAAGCTCTGCCGGACTATCGCTTGACGCCCTGAGCTCCGTCAGATCACCGCTTAACGTCCGGAGTTCTGTTAGACCACCACCTAACACCAGAGTTCCACCGGACCATTGCCTGAGGCCCTCAGTTATGCTGGACCACCACTTGATACCTTGAGCTCCGATGGACTACCACCTAACGCCAGGAGTTCTTTAGAGTCACCTACGGACACCATGGTTCTACTAACTGACACTCGAACTTCCAAGTGGCGCCGGAATTCGGTCAGATCACCGGGTGACCCCAAA
Organism: Dendrobium catenatum; assembly: GCF_001605985.2. Classification (NCBI taxonomy): domain Eukaryota; kingdom Viridiplantae; phylum Streptophyta; class Magnoliopsida; order Asparagales; family Orchidaceae; genus Dendrobium; species Dendrobium catenatum. The sequence continues at coordinate 176,274 of NW_021319187.1, forward strand.
GTTCCACCATACCATCAAGTGACATCGGACTTTTATTTACCCCTGACTTCAACCATACGGTTGATATTTGTAATCTGATCGCCCTCGAGGGTGAGTCAGTCTATTATAACCTACTCAAATTCTAGTAGAATCATTTTCAACTGGGCCAGACCCCATGATTTTTCCCATTTCCAGGGTTTTCCACATAAAAATCTTGTGTTCTCTGTGTGTGAGCTGGATATTCGTACAACGCTAAGACGTATGATCATAACTCTATCATCGCATATATTCTAGCCCACAAAAAGAATGATATGACTTTTTACTATTATTTTTCAATAAAAAGGGTACTTGTGAGTATCTAAAAATTTTGATTCATGTTAAGTGGATTTAGTTTGAATTAAATTAAGTCGGAGTCCATTTAATTTAATATATTTGATCTTAGATTTATCACTTTACAATAGAACTCGTCTCAAGTATGTATACCCCTCATTATTTTCTCGGGTGTTTTGCACATAGCGACCAAATCACGATAAAGATATTCCTTCTCAGGAACATATACCTCAAATGACTCACCCGCGGCCTAGAGGAACTCGCCCAAGGAAAGGGCGTCCCACATCAACATCCATTCAAAAGCTCGCCCTATGCTAGGTGACTAGGAGGTTCCTAGCTAAGCAAATAGATCATCACTCATATCAGTGAATCTCTTACCCTTTGAGCTAGCCAAACTTATTTACACGAAAGCAGCTACCACAATGATCCCTTAGTCATTCAGCTATAACTCCTATCAAATTTTAAGATACTATTTCCAAATGCACTATGGTTTATGAATATGAAAGCATTAAAATGTGAGCGGATAAAGTCTATGAAATTTTGGTCAAAACTTTTTATATGAATTTGTTTCAATTATATTTTGTTGAGAAGGATTTAACTTCAAAGTTTTCTTTATTTAACTATTTTTTTAACAAAGATATTCTTTATTCTTTTTATTCCATTTTATTAAATGGCTGACAGAATTTTATTAAAATAAGATTGGCTTATCAAGCTTTAAACGAAAAAAATGTGCCTTCCTAGCTAGTTTTGTCTTCTTCAATATCCTTTACTCTATTCTAGTGGTAAATAATATAGATCATTCATTTGCAAATTTTATTTCAGATTATACTATAGAGTTCAAATAGTTAAGAAAACGTATAACTAACAGATCTTCATGCTTCAAAATTCATTGAAACGAAGGTGAACAACATTACTGTGCAATTTAATCTTAACACTAGCATTAGAAATCAAGAAGCATACAGAAAGTCATGCTCGAGCTATATCAAAATAAGAGGTGCCATACAATGAAAGCTGAAAAATATAAAAGCCACCGAAGAAACAAAGGAAATGAGGTACTGGTTGCTCATTTGTAAGTAAAATTGGATTGGGAACACATTTATGTAAGTACAAGAAGATCAAGAGAACCATACCTCTCATTAATTACACCTTGTCTTAGCATTTTCTCTTAGTTCCATCTGATGTGATGGCAGCAAGGATAAAGGGAAGAGGAAGAGGACTATAGTCTATAGCTACAGCGTTTAGATGCCATACCTCTTTTTCCTTCTTCATGATAGCATTTGATTTCGCCCAAATCAAAAGCTGAGAGCAATACTAAAGCCTTCCTCTCTCCCCCATCTTCAGCAAGCTACACGTATAAGGATACAGGGAGGAGAAAAGAAATCGGCTGCTGCTCTCTACTCTCTCTCCCTCCCGTTTTAACCAGCTGGTCTCAACCCATAGACGCGAGCGGCCAGGGAGAAGAAACCGTGCGTCGCGCCCTTGCCCTCTCGCCGTCGGCCAGGTGGAAGGCACGCAAAGGCCGACCGCCCGCCTGGCCCTCTCGCGTTCTTCCCCACGTCTGCAGCCAAGGGCGGAACCACTAGTAGGTTAAGGGGGCAATTGCCCCCCCTCCCTAAACCCTAAATTCTTTTAATAGGAGTAAAAAAAAATTTTTACCCCTCCTAAAATTTCTTTCCCACCCTAAAAAACTCGTTTGTCCAAACTTATCCTAAAATATCTATATGTTTCTTCATATTTAGTTATAATATTCGCTTTCATGCTTTAATGATAGTTTAATTACACTTTTTTCTTTAATTTTATTGCTTAATTTTTAAAAAAAAATTTCATAATATATAGATATATAATATTATTATTTTAATATTTAATTATTTTTTTTGTTGTATTTGACCCCCTCAAAATTGAAGTTGATTCTGCAGCAAACATATCACAAAAAGCAGTGGGGAGGCATAGCAAGCAGCTGCCTTTGAATTTCAACCGTTTGATTCATTTAATTTGGGCAAACTATATTAGAGTTTAATGAGTTTGATTTGATTTAATTTGACTAAAAAAAGGTTTATTTAACTCCACAGCAACTCAACTTTAAACTAGATCAGAATCAGGTTAATTTGGCTCTAAACGAGTCGATTTATGTCAGGTTGAAGTTGTCAAGATTAACTCGGACTCAAGTCGAGTTGAGATGACTTGATTTGCTATATTGAATGTGTTTATTTTAAATTAAATTACTTTTTATTAGTATGGGTTTTGCTCGACTCAATCTAACGATCGATTGATGGTGTGGAGGTTGAATTGAGCATGAATTGAACCGAACTGACAGAATATCTTGTTGAATCGGCTCGGCTCGGCATAATCCGATTTAACATAATTTGTACAATATTGATTTCATTTTAATTTAAAACCCACTTGATTAAATAGATTGAAGCCAATTGAGATTATTTTATTTTTAAAATTGAGTATGAATTTGATTAAGTTCAATTAGTGTCAAATTTATTTTTTATTTAAATAGATTGGATTTAAATTAAGCCCGATTGTTTTAATTAACACAAATTTGATTCAAATTAACTTGAAATGAGTTGGCCAGCATCAATCGAAGTTTCTAACATCGGAGTGGGTTCGTTTTGGTTTAATTTGTGTTGATTTAGTTTTAATTAATTCAAAGTGTGTTAATTACTTAATTTAGGCCGATTGAGGTCGTCGAAATTAAATCAAACACGAGTCGAATCAGATTGACCGGACATCGGGTTGAATTTAACTTGACATAGCCCGATTTAATATAATTCATAACAAATCAGCGTTCATTAGCTCGATGTTGAGTTGAATGAATTTGATTTGGTGTAAACATATTCGATTGGAATCAAATCGACGTGATTAAGGCTAAGTCGACGCTATATCATTAGGTGTCCAGCTAAGGGGAATCCTAAAGGTGACTTCTATACTAAGGTAGGCAGCCTAGGTTCATGGAGAACCATAGAGGAAGATTGACCTCACCAAAAGTGAGGTCAGCAATTTTAACAGTAATATTATTCAATTTCACCAGCTAAAATGAAATTTAGAATTTTCAGAAGCTATATATTAATATATAGGTTTTCCAGTATTTTATATATATAAATATTTCATATTACATTTCATGTATGAAAATGTCACGACCCAACCCGTCCGGAATGAATCCCTTCGCGTCGGGCCACGATAAAAATTTAAAATCCAGGATCTAGCTTTGGAATTTGCTTCATACTTTCTTCCAAATAGCAAACATACAAAAACACAGAGCTACTATAAACATCCAATATACAGAACAATTCGTCCATATTTTCTTCTTTCATCAAAAGAATCATGTACAATACAGTGCATGGCTACACACAGAAAGAACAGAACAGAAAAGTCATGACTGTACAAAATCAAAAGTACAAAATATCTAATCTCAGATCAGACACAGAACGGCTAGTCCAAGACCCCCTTCCCTTTCCCAGAACCTAAAAACCACGCAGATAACAAGAATGAGCTAACAGCTCAGCAAGACTACACCAGCCCATCAAAATATCCAGAAACACACAACAAAAAAACATCAGAAGAGTAGCCGTACAGAATTCAGATAAACGTATAAGCAGACAGAATACAGATACTCAAATAGAAATCAAACATCTAATACAAAAGAACTGAATTCATATAGCAGAATATTCAAATTAGAATCATCTTTAAATTACAGAACAGACAGAATCGCACAAATCTATACAAATCATAAGCACATGGTCAAATCGGATAAAATCATATAATACATATTTCACATATCAGATCCCCGGACCCTGATAGAATCTCTACGGATTTTGGCCCCTTATGTCTCTCTTCCCTGACACAGACAGAATATCAACGGATTCTGGCCCCTTATGTCTCACTTTGTGCTTAAAGCACCATAACAGAACAGATATACAGAATTTCAGAACATAACTTGTTTTCAGATTTCCCGGACCCAAACAACGAAATCACAAAGGATTCCGGCCCCTTATAACTCCCTTCTGATATCGCAGCACATCAAAGCATTCAAATCAGAAGAATCAAATAATTTTCTCGTCAGCGGCATAACGACAGTATACAAAATTTCCACAAAATTCATAAATTCAGAATTTTACCAAATTATCACTGATAGTATAAAACATCATTGTAAGACTTTCATTATACTGAAGAACCATTTTTCAACATCCAAATAATTCGTAATTCGATTAAAACTCCGAAGAATTCAAAATACCCGGTAAAAATCTTCCAGAAAATACTCAAAATATGCAAAAACATTATCTCAGAAACATACCAAAAGTTACGCGGTAAAAGTTTTACCGGTGCAAAGTTATACCAGTTTTTCGCTAACGGAAAATGAATTTGAAACAGAAAATCCGTCAAAAATCATATTTCTGAAAATTGATAAAGACATAATGTGTCTTACCTCGAGTCGGTCAACTTTTCCAACTACGGCAACGGACGAAAACGAGTCGAAGTCGCTCAAAAATCCACTTTTTCTTCCTCTTTCTTCATTTTTCTCTCTCCGTAGCTTTCTCTCTCTTCAAAAAATGACACTATTCAGATATTTATTAAGCAGGATCGTCCAGGACGATGTCCGATCATCCCGTGATGACCTTCTCTGGACTCAAAACGTCCATACAAAAATAAATTCCAATTTCTTCGTCTCTGGACGATTCTCTCTGTTTGGTTCGTCCCGACGGTTCCAGGTTCGTCCAGACGAACATGAATATTTTCTCTGTTCGTACTGGCAGTTCGTACGTACTAACCATATAGATTTTCAACATTTCTTCAGTTCGTCCAGACGGTTCGTCTCGTACTAACAACAAAAAAAAATTCAAACATAAATTGAAAATTTAAGGGTTTCACAATCTACCCACCTTAAGAAAAATGTCATCCTCGACATTCCCAAAGTAAATTGAGTCAGAACAAACTTGGATACAACTGTCTCATATCTGATTCCTTCTCTCAAGTGGCTTCTCTTGCCGTTCTGAACTTCCACTGAACCTTAACCATAGGAATATGTTTACTTCTCAGTTTTCGCGCATCATAAGCCAAAATTTTTTCAGGCTCTTCTTTTTACTACAGGTTCTCCTGAATCTCCACATCATCAACAGATAATTTCTTTTCAGAATCAGATATCTACTTTCTCAAAGAGGATACGTGAAACACGTTATGTATATCAGACATCTAATTAGGCAATAACAACCTGTAAGCAGAATTACCAACCCTTTCGATGATCTCAAAAGGTCTGACATACCTTGGACTGAGCTTGCTCACTCTACCAAATATGCTAACACCTTTCATCGGACTAACTTTGACATGCACAAAGTCACCAATCTGAAATTCAACCAGTCTATGTTCCTGGTTGTAATACTTCTGTTGTCTATCTTGTGCAGCTTTCAATCTTTCTTTAATCAAATTTATCTTCATAATAGTTTCATCCACAAAAGTTGAACCCATCACTTGTCTATCTCCCACCTCAGTTAGAGTCAAAGGAGTTCTACATTTTCGACCATACAAAGCTTCGTAAGGTGACATACCAATGCTTTACTGATGACTGTTATTATATGCAAATTCTATCAGTGTGATATGATCTTCCCAACTGCCTCCAAAATTCAAAACACATAATCGCAGAAGATCTTCCAGTACTTGAATAGTCCTCTTAGACTGTCCATCAGTCTGCGGATGAAAAGCCGTACTGAAATGCAATTT
>NW_021319187.1:182991-189686 GCF_001605985.2 Dendrobium catenatum
TTCTGAAAACTAGCTTCACACTCCGGTGTCCAAACAAAAACTACTGACTTCTGAGTCAGTCTCGTCAGAGGTATAGAAATATGGGAAAATCCCTTTACAAATTTTCTATAATATCCAGCCATACCCCAAGAAGCTACGTACTTCAAATACCGTAGTAGGCCTTGGCCAATTAGCAACTGCTTGAATTTTCTGGGGATCAACAGAAATACCTTTGCCACTCACCACATGACCTAGAAAAGAAATGCTCTTCAGCCAAAATTCACACTTGGAGAATTTTTCATACAACTAATGCTGCCTCAAAGTCTCCAACACACTCTTCAAATGTTTGGCATGATCTTCCTCAGAAGTAAAATATACCAAAATATCATCTATAAAGACGATCATAAATCGATCCAAATACTCATTGAACACTTTGTTCATCAGATCCATAAAAATAGCTGGTGCGTTGGTTACCCCAAATGGCATAACCAAAAACTCGTAGTGCCCGTACCGAGTATTGAAAGCCATCTTCATCACCTCAGCTTCCTTTACTTTCACCTGATAATATCCAAATCTCAAATCAATATTGAAGAATACAGAAGATCCGGCTTGCTACTCAAACAAATCATCAATCCGTGACAACAGATACTTATTCTTGATAGTAACTTTATTCAAATCTCTGTAATCAACACACATGCTCATTGTTCCGTCCTTTTTCTTTACAAACAGAACATGTGCTCTCTAAGGAAAAATACTAGGGCGAACAAATCCTCTATCCACCAACTTCTGGAGTTGAACTTTCAATTCTGAAAGTTTCATCGGTGTCATCATGTACGGAGCTTTTGATACCAAAGCTGTACCCGAAAAAACATTAATACAGAACTCAACATCTCTGTCCGGAGGTAATCCAACTAACTCCTCAGGAAATACATATGAAAAGTCTCGTACAACTGGGATATCAGAAACAGAACCCGCATCTATATTCATATCCCATACTGATGCCAAAAATACTATACAACCCTTCTTTCACATTCTTTTAACTTCCAACCCAGAAATCAAACAATATAAAACTCCTCTTAACCCTTGAAATACACATCTTTCGCCATCCATAAGCAAGCTCACTTATTTCTTTAAAACATTTAATCTGAGCCTCATACAGACTCAGTCAATCCATGCCCAAAATTATGTCATACAAAGAAATCGGCAATAAAATCAAACACGATTTCCACTTCTTATCAGAAATATCAATCTCACATAAACAAAATTTTTGGGCTATCAAATTATTCCCAGTCGGCAAAGAACAGAAAGAGAAACTGGCAACATCACAGAATTCAGATGCAAAACATCAAAACAACGCTCAAACAAAAATGAATGACTAGCTCCAGAATCAAACAAAATACGACAGGGATGATCAGAAATATAAATCGTACCTGTCACCATATCCTGAGCATCTCGAGACTCTTGCTGATTCAAATTATACACACATGGCTGAACTAGAGCTAAAGCCACAGAACCACTAGGCTCCCTCTGATTACCACTAGGTGGTCTCCTTGCCACAGAACCCGAACCACCAACTCTACCAAAGGATCCTTTAGAAATAGTACGTGGAGGAACTATCCTCAGCCTTCCTGCTGAACCGGCAGGTCTAACAAAACTCTCAGATCTAGACTCAGATCGTCGATCAAATCCAGCTTGTGGACACTCTGCAATCCGATGTCCTGGCTGATCACATCTGAAACACTGACTAGTCATCTTGTAACACTAGCCAAAATGTCGTCATCCACAAGTTTGACACACAGGTGCCCCACTGACTGACCCAGAATTGGTCACACTGCCACTACCAGAAACTGTAGTGGATCCTGACTGTCCACTCCTCCTAGAGTCTCCAGAAACAAACCTCTTCTTTCTAAAAAATCCGCTGCCAGAAGCATCACTACTGAACCTCTTCCTACAAGTAGTCCACCACTGTTGAGTAGCCATTAGATCATTCTCTATCAGACGAGCTCTCTCCACAAGCTCAGAGAAATCAAAAATGTGAAATGGCACTAGAGGCTGCCTCAGACTATCTCTTAGTCCCCTTAGAAATCTGTAGCACTTCTCAGCAGAAGTACTCACTAATTGTGGAGCATATCTAGCTAAAATAGTAAATTCTGCCTCACACTGCATAACTGTCTTGCTCCCTTGAACCAACCTCAGAAAATTCTCATGCATTTTGTTGTCTTGCAGAAAGGGGTACAAACCAAGATCTGAATAATTCAAAAAATTCTTTCCAAGAAATCAAGGAATTCAATTTACCTTGAAATTTCTCCTCCTGCTGACTCATTCACCAGCGCTCTGCTTCCCCATCTAACAGAAAAATTGTTAATGGTACCTTCCTATCAGAAGGGCATTGCATGCCATCAAATGTCTTTTCCAACCTCCTCAGCCAATCCTCAGCTGCTATAGGCTCAACAAGGCCCTCAAACCTCGGAGGCTTCAATCTCAGAAACATTTGTAGATGTCTATCTACGTCTTCAGATCTAATAGCAGAAACTCTATTCTGAGTCTCGCTCATCATCTAAGCAACCAGCGTAGCAAATTACAAAACTATATCATAATCAATCATTGGAGCAGAAATGTTCACAGGAGCTGCTTGACTAGCACTCTGCCCACCAGTCATATCTGGGTCTGGCATATTCATAATCACACAGAAAACTATGCACATAAAACAACATAATAAAAATCCAGACAAACCAGAACTACCCCGACAGACTTACAGATCAATTCCTATAGCTCTGTCTTAACAATCGAAATTCAAAAACTATTGCTATGATACCACTTAAGTTTGTTATGACCCAACCCAACCGAAACAAATCCCTTCACGTCGGGCCGTGATAAAAATTTAAAATCCAGGATCTAGCTTTGGAATTTACTTCAGACTTTCTTCTAAATAGCAAACATACAAAACACAGAGCTACTATAAACATCCAAATATACAGAATAGTTCATCCATATTTTCTTCTTTCATCAAAAGAATCATGTACAATATAGTGCATGACTACAGACAGAAAGAACAGAACATAAAAATCATGACTGTACAAAATCAAAAGTACAAAATACCTAATCTCAGATCAGACATAGAACGGCTAGTCCAAGACCTCATTCCATTTCCCAGAACCTGAAAACCAAGCAGATAACAAGAATGAGCTAACAGCTCAGTAAGACTACACCAACCAATCAAAATCTCCATAAACATACAACAAAAATATATCAAAAGAGTAGCCGTACATAATTCAGATAAGCCTATAAGCAGACAGAATACATATACAGATTCTGGCCCCTTATAACTCAGATAAGCGTATAAGCAGACAGAATACAGATACATATTCGGAACCTGACATAATCTCTACGGATTCTGGCCCCTTATGCCTCCCTTCCGTAACAAAGACAGAATCTCAACGGATTCTAGCCCCTTATGTCTCCCTTTGTGCTTAAAGCACCATAACAGAATAGATATACATAATTTTCAGAATAAAACTTATTTTCAAATTTCTCAGACCCAGACAACGGAATCACAAAGGATTCCAGCCCCTTATAACTCCCTTCTAATATCACAGCACACCAAAACATTCAAATCAGAAGAATTGAATACTTCAGAAAATTCGTCAGCGGCATAATGACAGTATACGAAATTTTCACAAAATTCACAAATTCAGAATTTTACCAAATTATCACAGATAGTATAAAACATCATTGTAAGACTTTCAATATGCTGAAGCAACATTTTTCAACATCCAAATAATTCGTAATTCGATTAAAATACCGCAGAATTCAAAATACCTAATAAAAATCTTCCAGAAAATATTCAAAACGTGCAAAAACATCATCTCAAAAACATACAAAAAATTACGCGGTAAAAGTTTTATCGGTGCAAAGTTATACCAATTTTTCGCTAATGGAAAATGAATTTAAAACAGAAAATTCGTCAAAAATCATATTTCTGAAAATTGAGAAAGGCATAATGTGCCTTACCTCGAGTTGGTCAACTTTTCCAACTACAACGATGGACAAAAATGAGTCGAAGTCGCTCAAAAAACGACACTATTCAGATATTTATTAAGCAGGATTGTCTAGGACGATGTCCGATCGTCCCGGGACGACCTTCTCTGGGCTCAAAACATCTAGACGAAAATAAATTCCAATTTCTTCGTTCCTGGACGATGCTCTCTGTTTGGTTCGTCCCGACGGTTCATCCCGAAGGTTCCAGGTTCGTCCAAACGAACATGCATATTTTCTCTGTTCGTACTGGCAGTTCGTCCGTACTAACCATACAGATTTTCAACATTTCTTCAGTTCGTCCAGACGGTTCGTCCCGTACTAACAGCACAATTTTTTTTTTTTCAAACATAAATTGAAAATTTAAGGGTTTCACAGAAAATGAGATTGATATAAGTGATATAAGTTAAATGTAATATTTGCATATAAGTAATGAATGGTAATTGTTACACTATAATTAAAATGATTGGTTGTTAAAATATAGTATCATATATATGAGGGTGGGCCTACGAGCTTTTTCTTAAAGATAGTTTGTGTCGTTATCTCGATTGTAGCCTATGATTGATGACCAATTACATCGACACGCAGAGGATGATGGCTCTTAATGATTCATTAAAATTCACATGTAATAATAATGATAAAAACAATGCAATGATAATGATAATTATGATTATATAATGATATAATAAATGAGAATGAAACAATAAAAATGCCATATTAAAAATAAATGTCTTGCCTTACTGAGTTATATATCGATGCATACATATGCACATTGATAGCTTTAATAGATAAAATAGTAATATGTGTGCATATATAGTATATGAATAATTACATGTAATGCTTTTATATAATAGAAAATGGATAAGATGGACAACACTAATGACGTTGACACATATATATTCATGACATGCAATATTGATTTATTGATTACTTTTATATTTATGTTCTTGCACCTATTATTTATTTATGGATTTAAGTGTGATGACTTTTACTTTTTGTTATTAATCATGTTGAATCGTACTAGTGATAACTAATCATTAATGTTATTGAATGCTATTGATTATATTGTTTGATCTAAATATGCATATTGATTCTTTAAATATTGTATTAAAGTTTTAATGAGTTTTGGATTTCTATTGGTTTTATAAGCTCATTATATAATTTTATTGATTCCTGGTTAGGAAATGGGCCAGGATTTTAGGGCAGTGAAGTGAATTGAGATCTTCAAGTTTCTTCTGTTATTTTGTATTTTTGTTGTATTCTTTTATAGTCAGGGGCTATTGATGGACTTATTGAATGTTAGTGATCTCTTGGCTATTGTAAATGCAATTTTGGTTAAATAATATAGTGAAATATTTAAACATCTATAATATTCAATTATTTTTCCTGGAAAGATTGATTTATATTGATGATTAATAAAAACTCTTAAATGAGTACGTGGGCTCCAAAAATTCATGCCCCGGCCTCCCCGCCGCACGATTTCTTCTTTTTATTTGGCGAGGGAGTTTTAACGGAATTAAGTTCTGGGGTAAATTTTGGAAGGCAGATGGGTTGCTTCGTCCAAGGGGACCTTGTAGACATGGGGTGGATGCTTGTTTAAGGAGACAAATTTTAGTCAACCTTACCTAACAGAAAGCTTTATGCCTTATTGAGTGCACCCTATGATTCATTACTCAAGGGTGAAATATTTAAACATCTATAATATTCAATTGTTTTTCCTGGAAAGATTGATTTATATTGATGATTAATAAAAACTCTTAAATGAGTAAGATCAAACAAATAAGCAAATGATCTCTTAAAAGATAACTCCTGCGACATAGGGCTCTACCGACTTCAACCACATAATATATTTTATACATTGTATGTATACTACATTAAATCAATGTCTTTCATAGAGAAGGTACATCTTTTGTAAACAATAATAACTATTAGTTAAATCATTTCAACTAAACCATGCATCATGGTTTTCCTCTTTCCATGATTTCTCAGATAAAAGGTCGTGCATTTTTTTTTTAATTCATACACTCGTCTATTATCTTTATGTATATCAAATATTTCATGTAAATGATAAGACAATAACTTTGTATCTTTCTATGACCATGAATATTCTAACACATAACATATCTATGTCCTATTAATTTGAGAAAAATAAAAAAAAAATATAAACATTGAAAACTTTGAACACCTCTTCATCTTGTTAACACGTAGTTGCTCTCGTTGATGCATTCACTGGCAAGCTGCCATCGTAATTTCTTCACTTCTTTGTAGTGAAGGGTTTTAGGAATTTTTGGCATGGGATTTGAGGGAGAGAGAGAAAAGGGTTTATGATTTTAATATTTAATCTTATTTGATAGTAATTAAATAAAACATATTAATTAAAATTTAAATTTGTTGCGTGTTAGAAAATACGCGGCGGTAGAGTTTGTAAATTTGCGTCCTAGCGTTGTACGTAAGTTTAACACACAAACAAAAAAGAGGAGTGAACACCAAGAGTTTTTACGTGGAAAACCCAAAAATGGGAAAAACCACGGGGCCTTGCCCAGTTGCAAATTTCCACTGGTGTTTTCGTAGATTACAAATGGCGGATTCCGTCCCACAAGTTGGGATAATCCAAATACAATTTGTTTCTTCCACGAATTTTACAAAATTCTGCGAATTCCTGGCGTTTCACGCAACATATA